>NW_027195183.1:5000-187500 GCF_038502225.1 Cherax quadricarinatus
TATTAATACCATTTTTGTGCCCAGGTAGATCATGTTCAATTCCATATGGCCACAGTTGCTGAAGGGGCAGTATCCACAGCATCACATTCCAGAATAGTTTCTCCATTGGATGAGGAACCCAAGTATCATAAAATTATGTCTGAAACTACAACACACTATCCCCTGGTGCAGAGAGTTCCATTGAGAAAGATAAGAAATGTGACTGTGAATATTATTACCTCCCCCAGTTTACTTGAAAATACCACTGTTCAAGAAGTGGAGGAGTTGCTCCCAGAAAAGTTTTTTGAGAGGCTAAAATCTCTGAGAAACAAAGTGTTTAATCTGGCTGAAAAAATAGAAAAGATGAGGTCAGGTGGAGATGTAAGTTACTTAATAAATGAGCTTCAAGATGATTCAAAGCCCCTAATCCACTTATATAATATCTTGAAAGGTGGATCATATGGTGCTGTGAACACCACAGAGGATATGCCCCAACTTGGTTACATGGGATATAAAACTGATCTTTCATCATTATCTATGCATGAAGAGAATATAAATTCTTCTGTTAGAACTGATGGCCAGGATTCATTTATTCAAATGATTAATTTCTTTAGACATAAACAGACAGAAAGAAATGATGGCCCTCAAGTAGGTAAAAATATGTCTAATACTGTTTCATCACAAACTAATGAAACTGATAATGTATTTGGGGTGACGGTGCAGGATAATGGTAGTACGAATCTGCCAAGACAAGTTGATAAACTAAGAGAATTTTTGATAAAGGTGAATGCTAGTCAAAAGGGCGATGAGGATATGTTTTTGAGACCCAACAGTGAAGACTTGAACCTGACTCTGGATTCCCTTTGGGAGCTGCTGCTGCAACAGAACAAGCTTTACAGAAACATAAATATCTCACAAGGTAAGTTGTTTACTTCTGCTATGTTGACATCCACCGGTGACATTGGTTAAGGGAAGTTGTATAATAATTTAAAGCCAGTAGTTTGTGATATACAGTGGTATTCTAATAGCTACCAATTTTTCATTTACTGTAATGACTTCATAAGTTTCAGTACAATAGCCACCAGACACACTATCTCCATGTTGATCCTATTAGTTTTCTCTGTAAACCTTTGAATGGATGCTGCCATAATTGTCTAATTTTTATAAGCCATATAATATGGGTACATATAATTTTTACCTGTGCAGTAATAGTTATTCCATATAGGATACAAATTGTCAGCACATTTGACAGTATTATTTTCATTAATTAGGGTACCTGGCATAGTTTTAACCTGGGAGAATCCATAAATATTCTTGTAATACTGAAGTTAATTAATTAATTTCATATTAATTGGCAAAATGCAGAATACAGTAACACAATGTTCATATTGGTTAATTCTTGGAATTCTAAACTTGAAATTTATACAACAAAATTCTCTGAATTCCCCTTTTGCAGAAATCTTATTCTTGATTTATTTTTTTTATAATTAGGTATCCCTGAAGGGTCTCACCCTTTTAAGTGGTTGCCTAGATTTTTTTTTTCTTGCTCCAAAGTTTTCATTTATAACCTGAGAATAACTCATCAGAATGGCTTAAATTTTCAATCCTGGTACAGTGTAACTAAGGCAAGATTTATACAGCTGTTGGCATGTGCAGATGCCCTCTGGTCAATGGTACATAGATATTTCAGATTTTGGTTTCTGTATGGTAACTTGAGAAAGTCTCTTTTAATAGGCTTCAAGCTTTCTGCACTGGTGTATCCTAAATAAGGAGGGCTGGCATTGTTACCATAAGTGTGTAGATATCAATTTGTCAATTTTGTGTTCTAAATTGGTTTAGTATTTTTTTTTGTGAAAGAGCTAAGCATGCCCCCTTTGAACTACTGTAATTTTTAACCCCTTCACTGTCAGAACCCTCAAAATTAAAAGTGCTGATAATGTCAGGAATTAAAAAAAATATCTTCTGAAATGGCAGAGAATCTTTTTCTGAAGGTAATGATACTGAGAATACAAAATTTGATGGAAAACTTATAGAATTATACAGGTACAATGTTGGCACTCTGTGGACAATTTACAAATCAGCGATTTTTGCCTACTTTAGGTCAATTCTGTTACTTGATTTGACCAAACTCTTAGCTGTTTCAATAATATGCTTTCCTCTGACTAGTACATGCTCATTTTACTATCAGAACTACCCTACAGAGTGCACAGAATTCGGTAATTTGGCCAATTTCATAAAAATTAAAAATTCCATTTTAAAAATTAGTCCAAAATGAATACAGCTTCTCCTCACTTAGCGACATACTTGTTACCGATGACTCAGACTTATGACGGGCTCTCAGACCAGTATGCATACCTAAATAATGTACATTAGAGCTGATTCCCTCTATTCTGTTTATTACAATATACAGTACACTACTGTATAAGTATTTAAAAATACAGTATACAGTGGAACCTCTACTTATGAGTTTAATCCTTTCCGTGACCTTGCTCGCATCTGGATTTGCTCGTTTGCAGAGTCAATTTTCCTCATTTAAATTAACTGAAATGGAATGAATCCAGTCCCGTGGAATTCAGGCACAAAATAATACTTCAATAATTTTCCAAATATCAACTCTATGGCTTATACAGTGGACCCCCGGTTAACGATATTTTTTCACTCCAGAAGTATGTTCAGGTGCCAGTACTGACCGAATTTGTTCCCATAAGAAATATTGTGAAGTAGATTAGTCCATTTCAGACCCCCAAACATACACATACAAACGCACTTACATAAATACACTTACATAATTGGTCGCATTCGGAGGTAATCGTTATGTGGGGGTCCACTGTATATCTTATCACAATTCAGCTCATATGACATAATAAACAACATAAATAGCATAGAAACCTGATATACTCTAGAATGAATAAAATGTCATTCGTGTAGTGATATTGGTGGCGGACAAGAGTTTGTCAGGAGACAGGACAAAATACTCTTGAATAATTTTGCTAAGATCAACTCTACAGCTTATTTATCTATCACAGTTTATCTGATATGACATAAACAATATAAATAACATAGAAACTTGATATATACTCTAGAATGAATAAAATACGTCATTATGTGACAGGTGGAGGCGGCCACAACCGCTCCCGCATTGTTGAGGTAATCACTGCCATCTAGTGACAGCCTTCTGAAGCCATCTATTATTATAATTATTATTATTATATAGTACATTATTATTATACATTTATTATTATATGTACAGTGGACCCCCGCATAGCGACCTTAATCCATGCAAGGGCTGGTTGTTATGCGAAATGTTCGGTATGCGAATGAATTTTCCCCATAAGAAATAATGGAAATCAAATTAATCCGTGCAAGACACCCAAAAGTATGAAAAAAAAAAAAATTTTACCACATGAAATGATAATTTTAATACACACAAACTGAAAAAGGCATGCACAATTACATGACACTTACTTTTATTGAAGATCTGGTGATGATTGATGGGATGGGAGGAGGGGAGAGAGAGTGTTAGTGTTTAGAAGGGGAATCCCCTTCCATTAAGACTTGAGGTGTCGAGTCCTTTTCTGGGGTTACTTCCCTTCTTCTTTTAATGCCACTAGGACCAGCTTCAGAGTCACTGGACTTCTTTCGCACAACATATCTGTCCATAGTGGCCTGTACCTCTCGTTCCTTTATGACTTCCCTAAAGTGTTTCACAACATTGTCAGTGTACAGGTTGCCAACACGGCTTGCAATAGCTGTGTGAGGGTGATTTTCATCCATGAAGGTTTGCACTTCAAGCCACTTTGCACAGATTTCCTTAATCTTTGTAGTAGGCAACTTCTTCAATTTCTCTCTCCCCTCCTCTGAACCAGTTTCCTCAGGTCTGGCCTCTTGCTGTTGAAGTTGATCTATCAGCTCATCAGTGGTTAGTTCTTCATTGTCCTCCTCCACCAACTCTTCCACATCATCCCCACTAACCTCCAACCCTAAGGACTTTCCCAATGCCACAATGGATTCCTCAACTGGCATAATCCTCTCAGGGTTAGCCTCAAACCCTTCAAAATCCCTTTTGTCTACACATTCTGGCCACAGTTTCTTCCAAGCAGAGTTCAAGGTCTTCTTAGTCACTCCCTCCCAAGCCTTACCTATAAGGTTTACACAATTGAGGATATTAAAGTGATCTCTCCAAAAGTCTCTTAGAGTCAGTTGAGTTTCTGAGGTCACTACAAAGCACCTTTCAAACAGAGCTTTTGTGTACAGTTTTTTGAAGTTTGCAATAACCTGCTGGTCCATGGGCTGCAGGAGAGGAGTGGTATTAGGAGGCAAAAACTTCACCTTAATGAATTTCATGTCCCCATAAAGTCGCTCTGCCACGTCTGTAGGATGACCAGGGGCATTGTCTAACACCAGGAGGCACTTAAGTTCTAATTTCTTTTCAGTTGGGTAATCTTTCACATTGGGGGCAAATGCATGGTGTAACCAGTCATAGAAAAAGTCCCTAGTGACCCATGCCTTACTGTTTGCCCTCCACAGCACACACAAATTCTCCTTGAGGACATTCTTTTGCCTGAACGGTCTGGGAGTTTCAGAGTGATACACTAATAAAGGCTTCACTTTGCAATCACCAGTAGCATTGGGACACATCAACAAAGTAAGCCTGTCTTTCATAGGCTTATGTCCTGGGAGTGCCTTTTCCTCCTGAGTAATGTAGGTCCTGCTTGGCATTTTCTTCCAAAACAGGCCTGTTTCATCACAATTAAACACTTGTTCAGGTTTCAGTCCTTCACTTTCTATGTACTCCTTGAATTCCTGCACATATTTTTCAGCTGCTTTGTGGTCCGAACTGGCAGCCTCACCATGCCTTATCACACTATGTATGCCACTACGCTTCTTAAATCTCTCAAACCAACCTTTGCTGGCCTTAAATTCACTCACATCATCACTAGTTGCAGGCATTTTTTTAATTAAATCCTCATGCAACTTCCTAGCCTTTTCGCTTATGATCGCTTGAGAAACGCTATCTCCTGCTAGCTGTTTTTCATTTATCCACACCAATAAGAGTCTCTCAACATCTTCCATCACTTGCGATCTCTGTTTCGAAAACACAGTTAAACCTTTGGCAAGAACAGCTTCCTTGATTGCCTTTCTGTTGCCCACAATAGTAGAGATGGTTGATTTGGGTTTCTTGTACAACCTGACCAGGTCGGCGACACGCACTCCACTTTCATACTTATCAATGATCTCTTTCTTCATCTCTATTGGAATTCTCACCCTTATTGCTGTAGGGTTGGAACTAGAAGCTTTCTTGGGGCCCATGGTCACTTATTTTCCAGATAAAGCACCGAAAACACTGTAATACGAAATATTCCGATTGTATGCTTGGATGTTACCGCGGAGGCTGGCTGGTAAACAATGCCACCGGCGGAACATATGAGGCTGGCTCAGGCCGCACATTGGACGCGTCTCGGACAAAGGGCAGTGAGCGGGTTTTTGGGCGGTATGCGAGGCAAAATTTTTGCGATCAAAGTGACCAGTATGCGGATTGTACGGTATGCGATGCGTACGGTATGCGGGGGCCCACTGTATTTTATTATTAAATTATATTATTATACTTTTTTTTTTTTTTTTTACAAGTTGGCCGTCTCCCACCAAGGCAGGGTGACCCAAAAAGAAAGAAAATGCTCAAAAAGAAAATACTTTCATCATCATTCAACACTTTCACCTCATACATAATCACTGTTTTTGCAGAGGTGCCCAGAACACAACAGTTTAGAAGCATATACGTATAAAGATACACAACATTTGCCTCCAAACTGCCTATTAATATCCCAAACCCTTCCTTTAACCCTTTGTCTGTTTTGGTCGTAGGTCTTACACGCCACTGTTTCTGACATATTTATACACGCAAATTCTAGCCTAGCGGCTTCAAGCAGGAGAAAGCTAGTAGGCCCATATGTGGGAGAATGGGTCTCCATCGTCAGTGTGCACCATATAAAAAAAATTGGGGAGCCAGTGGTGCAGTGTGGGAATGCCATTTCAGTCCTCCTTTTTCAGCATCCCTAGCGGTGAGAAATATGTGACTCCCCAGCAAATCTGGGACTCTTCTCTTCCCAAGTGATGCTTTAACACAGATGAAAGTGTCAGTGCAGATCAATTTCATGGTTTTGAGGAGTTTGAGACCAAAAGCAATGCCCAGGATACCAGAAGAATGAAGGAGGAAGAGAAAGACAAAGAGGAGAAGGAGGAGAAGGAGGAGGAGAAGGAGGAGGAGGAGGAGGAGAAGGAGGAGGAGGAGAAGGAGGAGAAGGAGGAGGAGAAGGAGGAGGAGGAGAAGGAGGAGAAGGAGGAGGAGAAGGAGGAGGAGGAGGAGGAGAAGGAGGAGGAGGAGAAGGAGGAGGAGAAGGAGGAGGAGGAGAAGGAGGAGGAGAAGGAGGAGGAGAAGGAGGAGGAGGAGGAGGAGGAGGAGGAGGAGGAGGAGGAGGAGGAGGAGAAGAAGGAGGAGAAGGAGGAGGAGGAGGAGAAGAAGGAGGAGGAGGAGGAGAAGGAGGAGGAGGAGAAGGAGGAGGAGGAGGAGTAGAAGGAGTAGAAGGAGGAGGAGGAGAAGGAGGAGGAGGAAAAGGAGGAGAAGGAGGAGAAGAAGGAGAAAGAGGAGGAGAAGGAGGAGGAGGAGGAGGATTAGGAGGAGGAGGAGTAGGAGGAGGAGGAGAAGTAGAAGGAGAAGGAGAAGTAGGAGGAGGAGGAGAAGTAGAAGGAGAAGTAGGAGGAGGAGGAGGAAGAGGAGGAGGAGGAAGAGGAGGAGGAGGAAGAGGAGAAGGAGGAAGAGCAGAAGGAAGAAGAGGAGAAGGAAGAAGAGGAGGAGGGGAGAGGGAGGAGATGGAGGGGGAGAAGGAGGAGGAGAAGGAGGAGGAGGAGAAGGAGGAGGAGGAGAAGGAGGAGGAAGAGGAGGAGGAGGAAGAAGAGAAGGAGGAGGAAGAGAAGGAGGAGGAAGAGAAGGAGGAGGAAGAGGAGGAGGAGGAGGAGGAGGAAGAGAAGGAGGAGGAGGAGGAGGAGAAGGAGGAGGAAGAGAAGGAGGGGGAGGAGAAGGAGGAAGAGGAGGATGAGGAAGATAAAGAGGAGGAAGAGGAGGAGGAGGAAGAGAAGGAGGAGGAAGAGAAGGAGGAGGAAGAGAAGGAGGAGAAAGAGGAGGAGGAGGAGGAGAAAGATGAGGAGGAGGAGAAAGAGGAGGAGGAGGAGAAAGGAGGAGAAAAAGAATAGGTAATAATAATAATAAGTTCCCTTGAAGCATGATAAACAAAGTCCACCCCTGACAGTGACATGATAAGCTGAGATAACATCTGATAAGAGTTGACGTTTGATGAGCACACATGAGGGTAGGGGAGGGTGCAGCTGATAAGAAAAGATTAGAGGTGACGTTTGATGAGCATCACCCACACTGTTTTCGCTGGTATACAAACATGTCTGTCTATTTGTCTCTGTCAAGCTCCCTGTCTATCCATCTAGCTCTCTCTCAGAGAGAGCCACAAGACTGCGTCATCACGTTTACTCACATCTTCCAGCAGAGTATAGCACTTTGTCTGGATTTTTTGGGTTATCCTAGGTAATTTACACTATATATATTTGTATTTATGAGTACCTGTGAGACAGAGATAGACAGACAGATAGAAAGAGAGACACATTGAAAGAGATAGAATGAGTGAGAAAGATAATTAGATAGAATGGAGGGGAAGCAGCATCCGACCCCATTGTTTTGACAGGCGGTAGGGGGAGTGAGTAATGAGACAATGTCATTTTCACAACTGCCGACCCCTGACACAAAACAATTATGCCCCCCCCCACACACACGAGAGGCATTAAACTACAGACCTGTATCACTAACGTGTATAGTATGCAAAGTCATGGAGATCATCAGGAGAGTGGTAGAGCACCTGGAAAGAAACAAGTGTATAATTGACAACCAGCACGGTTTCAGGGAAGGAAAATCCTGTGTCACAAACCTACTGGAGTTTTATGACAAGGTGACAGAAGTAAGACAAGAGAGAGAGGGGTGGATTGACTGCATTTTTTTGGACTGCAAGAAGGCCTTCGACACAGTTCCTCACAAGAGGTTACTGCAAAAGCTAGAAGATCAGGCATACATAACAGGAAAGGCACTGCAATGGATCAGAGAATACCTGACAGGGAGGCAACAATGAGTCATGGTACGTGATGAGGTGTTAGAGTGGGCGCCTGTGACAAGCGGGGCTCCACAGGGGTCAGTCCTAGGACCTGTGCTGTTTTTGGTATATGTGAATGACATAACGGAAGGGATAGACTCAGAAGTATCCTTGTTTGCAGATGATGTGAAGTTAATGAGAAGAATCAAATTGGACGAGGATCAGGCAGGACTACAAAGAGACCTGGACAGGCTACAAGCCTGGTTCAACAACTGGCTCCTTGAGTTTAACCCTGCCAAATGCAAAGTCATGAAGATTGGGGAAGGGCAAAGAAGACCACAGACACAATATAGTCTAGATGGCCAAAGACTGCAAACCTCACTCAAGGAAAAAGATCTGGGGGTGAGTATAACACCGACCATATCTCCTGAGGCGCACATCAATCAGATAACTGCTGCAGCATATGGGCATCTGGCAAACCTACGGATAGCATTTTGATACCTCAGTAAGGAATCGTTCAAGACTCTGTATACCATTTATGTCAGGCCCATACTGGAGTATGCAGCACCAGTTTGGAATCCACACCTGGTCAAGCACGTCAAGAAATTAGAGAAAGTGCAAAGGTTTGCAACAAGACTAGTCCCAGAGCTAAGGGGATTATCCTACGAAGAAAGGTTGAGGGAAATTGGCCTGACGAGACTGGAGGACAGGAGGGTCAGGGGAGACATGATAATGACATATAAAATACTGTGCGGAATAGACAAGGTGGACAAAGACAGGATGTTCCAGAGATGGGACACACAAACAAGAGGTCACAATTGGAAGTTGAAGACTCGGATGAATCAAAGGAATGTTAGGAAGTACAGTGGAACCTCAAATATCAAACTTTCTTCGGTCCAGAAGGCTGTTCAAGTGCCGCTACCAAACGAATTTATTCTCATCAGGAATAATGTAAATTAGATTAGTCCATTTCAGACCCTCAAAAATACACTTATAAAAGCACTTACAAAAATACACTTAAATAATTGGTTGAGTTGGGAGCAGTTCGATTTTTGAGGTTCCACTGTACGTATTTCTTCAGTCATAGAGTAGTCAAGCCGTGGAATAGCCTAGAAAGTGACGTAGTGGAGGCGGGAACCATACATAGTTTTAAGGCGAGGTTTGATAAAGCTCATGGAGCAGGGAGAGAGAGGACCTAGTAGCAATCAGTGAAGAGGCGGAGCCAGGAGCTATGACTTGACCCCTGCAACCACAAATAGGCGAGTACAAATAGGTGAGAATGAACACACACACACACACACACACACACACACACACACACACACACACACACACACACAAGGCAACTGAACAATCCAAACCAACCATCACACACCAATCCCTCTGTTCCCACCCCCTGCACCACAGTTACAGTATTAGAACAGAAGTTGAAGGTTTGGTACACAAATGCAGATGGATTAACGAATAAACATGAGGAATGGCAAGAAAGAATCAATGAGAAGTCCCCAGACATCATAGCAGTTACAGAAACAAAACTCACGGAGACAGTAACAGATGCAATCTTCCCACCAGGATACCAGATCATGAGGAAAGATAGAAGGGGCAGGGGGGGAGGTGGGGTTGCTCTGCTCGTAAAAAACAGATGGAAATTCGAGAAAATGGAAGGCATAGATTAGACGGGAGAAAGAGACTACAGTGGACCCTTAACCAGCGATGGCATCAATTAATGATAAATCTGACTAGCGATACATTTAAACGCAAAAATTTTGCCTCAACTAGCGCTTAAAAACCCGACGAGCGCTATTCGTTCCGTACCATACGCGTCCACTTTGGCCTGAGCGCGCCTCACTTGTCCCTTGGGTGTCAGTGTTTACAAGCCAGCCAGCCACCGCGGTCGCTTCCAAACATACAACAACTGGAACATTTCATATTATCACAGCCTTTGTAGTGATTGCACCTGCAAAATAAGTCACCAAGAAAGCTTCTAGTGCCAACCCTACAGCAAAAAGGGTGAGAATTACTATGGAGATGAAGAAAGAGATCATTGCTAAGTATGAAAGTGGAGTGCGTGTCTCTGAGCTGGTCAGGTTGTATAATAAACCCCAATCAACCATCGCTACTATTGTGGGTAAGAAAACGGCAATCAAGGAAGCTGTTCTTGCCAAAGGTGCAGCTACTGCTGCACCACAGTCAGCTGTTGTTGTTGCTGCACCAACATCAGCTGTATTACTTGAAGATGTGGAGAGAGTGTTGTTGGTGTGGCTTAACGTGAAACAATTACCGAGAAACGATTAACCCCGGAGGGTTAGCCACCCAGGATAACCCAAGAAAGTCAGTGCATCATCGAGGACTGTCTAACTTATTTCCATTGGGGGTCCTTAATCTTGTCCCCCAGGATTCGACCCACAACAGTTGACTAACACCCAGGTGAACAGGAAAAAATGCCTGGAACTAGTGCTCATATTGGTGAGGTTAGTGGGGAGGATGTGGAAGAGTTGGTGGAGGAGGACAATGAAGAACAAACCACTGATGAGCTGCTAGATCATCTTCAACAGTAAGAGGGCACACCTGAGGAAACTGCTTCGGAGGAGGGGAGAGAGAAATTGAAGAAGTTGCCTACTTCAAAGATTAAGGAAATGTGTCCAATGTGGCTTAAAGTGCAAACCTTTTTTGATGAAAATCACCCTCACACAGCTATTGCAAGCCTTGCTGGTGACTATTACACTGACAATGTTGTGAAACACTTTAGGATAAAGGAACGAGAGGTACAGGCCTCTATGGACAGATATGTTGTGCGACAGAAGTCCAGTGACTCTGAAGCTGGTCCTAGTGGCATTAAAAGAACAAGGGAAGTAACCCCAGAAAAAGACTTGCTGCCTCAAGTGCTAATGGAAGGGGATTCCCCTTCTAAACACTAAGACTCTCTCCTCCCATCCCATCAATCATCACCAGATCTTCAATAAAGGTAAGTGTCATGTAACTGTGCATGTCTTCTTCAGTTTGTGTGTATTAAAATTAATATTTCATGTGGTAAAAAATTTTTTTTTCAATACTTGGGGGTGTCTTGCACGGATTAATTTGATTTCCATTATTTCTTATGGGGAAAATTAACTTGATTAACGATGAGCTCTCAGGAACGGATTAATATCGCTGGTTGAGGGTCCACTGTACATAGTAGGTACACTTCAGTCTGGGGAACACAAAGTGGTCATTGCAGTGATGTATAATCCACCACAGAACTGCAGGAGGCCAAGAGAGGAATATGAAGAGAGCAACAGAGCAATGGTGGACACACTTGCTGAGGTGGCAAGAAGAGCTCACTCCAGCAGAGCAAAGTTGCTGGTTATGGGGGATTGCAACCACAGGGAGATTGACTGGGAAAACCTGGAGCCACATGGGGGTCCCGAAACATGGAGAGCCAAGATGTTGGACGTGGTGCTAGAAAACCTCATGCACCAACATGTTAAGGACACTACCAGAGTGAGAGGGGAGGATGAACCAACAAGATTGGACCTTGTGTTCACCCTGGGCAGCTCAGACATTGAGGACATCAAGTATAAGAGTACCCTAGGAGCTAGCGACCACGTGGTTCTGTGGTTTGAATACATAGTAGAACTGCAAGTGGAGAGAATAACAGGAGTTGAATGGGAAAAGCCTGACTATAAAAGAGGGGACTACATAGGGTTGAAGAACTTCCTGCGGGAGGTCCAGTGGGACAGAACTGGCAGGAAAGCCAGTAAATGAAATGATATAATATGTAACAACAAAATGCAAGGAGGCAGTGGAAAGTTTTATTCCCAAGGGCAATAGTAACAACGGGAAGACCAGAACGAGCCCCTGGTTTACCCGATGGTGTAAGGAGGCAAAAACAAAGTGCAATACAGAATGGAAAAAGTACAGAAGGCAGAGAACACACGAAAATAGGGAGATCAGTCGCAGAGCCAGGAATGAGTATGCACAGGTAAGGAGGGAGGCCCAGTGACAGTATGAAAATGACATAGCATCGAGAATCAAGACTGACCCGAAACTGTTGTATAGCCACATCAGGAGGAAGACAACAGTCAAAGACCAGGTGATCAGATTAAGGACAGAAGGGGGAGAACTCACAAGAAATGACCAGGAGGTATGTGAGGAGCTGAACAGGAGATTTAAGGAAGTTTTTACAGTATAGACAGGAAGGGCTGTGGGAAGACAGCACAGAAGGGAACATCAAGAGGGAATATACCAACAAGTGTTGGATGACATACGAACAACTGAGGAGGAAGTGAAGAAGCTCCTAAGTGACCTTGACACCTCAAAGGCGATGGGACCGGACAACATCTCCCCATGGGTCCTTAGAGAAGGAGCAGAGATGCTGTGCATGCCTCTAACCGCAATCTTCAACACATCCCTTGAAACTGGGCAACTACCTGAGAAATGGAAGACAGCTAATATAGTCCCCATATTTAAGAAAGGAAACAGAAACGAGGCACTAAACTACAGACCTGTGTCTCTGACATATATTGTGTGCAAAGTCATGGAGAAGATTATCAGGAGGAGAGTGGTCGAACACCTGGAAAGGAACAAGATTATAAATGAAAACCAGCATTGGTTCATGGAAGGCAAATCTTGTATCACAAACCTCCTGGAGTTTTATGACAAGGTAACAGAAGTAAGACACGAGAGAGAGGGGTGGGTGGATTGCGTTTTCCTAGAGTGCAGGAAGGCCTTTGACACAGTTCCCCACAAGAGATTAGTGCAGAAGCTGGAGGATCAGGCGCATGTAACAGGGAGGGCACTGCAATGGATCAGGGAATACCTGACAGGGAGGCAGCAATGAGTCATGGTACGTGAAGAGGTATCACAGTGGGCACCTGTGACAAGCGGGGTCCCACAGGGGTCAGTTCTAGGACCAGTGCTATTTTTTATATATGTGAACGACATGATCGAAGGAATAGACTCTGAAGTGTCCCTATTTGCAGATGATGTGAAGTTGATGAGAAGAATTAAATCGGATGAGGATGAGGCAGGACTGCAAAGAGACCTGGACAGGCTGGACGTGTGGTCCAGTAACTGGCTTCTCGAATTCAATCCAGCCAAATGCAAAGTCATGAAGATTGGGGAGGGGCAAAGAAGACCGCAGACAGAGTATAGGCTAGATAAGATAAGATAAGATAAGATTTCGTTCGGATTTTTAACCCCGGAGGGTTAGCCACCCAGGATAACCCAAGAAAGTCAGTGCGTCATCGAGGACTGTCTAACTTATTTCCATTGGGGTCCTTAATCTTGTCCCCCAGGATGCGACCCACACCAGTCGACTAACACCCAGGTACCTATTTGCTGCTAGGTGAACAGGACAACAGGTGTAAGGAAACGTGTCGGAATTTCCACCCGCCGGGAATCGAACCCGGGCCCTCCATGTGTGAAGCGGGAGCTTTAGCCACCAGGCCACCGGACAAAGACTACAGACCTCACTTAGGGAGAAACACCTTGGGGTGACCATAACACCGAGCACATCACCGGAGGCACACATCAACCAAATAACTGCTGCAGCATACGGGCGCCTGGCAAACCTGAGAATAGCGTTCCGATACCTTAATAAGGAATCGTTCAAGACACTGTACACTGTGTATGTTAGGCCCATACTGGAGTATGCAGCACCAGTCTGGAACCCACACCTGGTCAAGCACGTCAAGAAGTTAGAGAAAGTACAAAGGTTTGCAACAAGGCTAGTCCCAGAGCTCAGGGGAATGTCGTACGAGGAAAGGTTGAGGGAGATCGGACTGACGACACTGGAGGACAGAAGGGTCAGGGATGTTAGGAAGTATTTCTTCAGTCATAGAGTTGTCAGGAAGTGGAATAGCCTAGCAAGTGAAGTAGTGGAGGCAGGAACCATACATAGTTTTAAGAAGAGGTATGATACAGCTCAGGAAGCAGAGAGAGAGAGGACCTAGTAGCGATCAGTGAAGAGGCAGGGCCAGGAGCTAAGTCTCGACCCCTGCAACCACAATTAGGTGAGTACAATTAGGTGAGTACACACACACACGCCAACATACACACACGCCAACACACACACACACACGCCAACACACACACACACACACACGCCAACACACACACACACACATGCCAACACACACACACACACACATGCCAACACACACACACACACACACATGCCAACACACACACACACACACACATGCCAACACACACACATGCCAACACACACACATGCCAACACACACACATGCCAACACACACACATGCCAAACACACACACACACACACACACACACACACACACACACACACACACACACACACACACACACACACACACACACACACACACACACACACACCCCAACACACACACACACACACCCCAACACACACACACACACACGCCAACAAACACACACACACACACACGCCAACACACACGCCAACACACACACGCCAACACACACACACACACATGCCAACACACACACACACACACACACACACACACACACACACACACACACACACACACACATGCCAAACATGCCACACACACACACACACATGCCAACACACACACACACACACACACACACACATGCCAACACACACACACACATGCCAACACACACACACACACACACACACACACACACATGCCAACACACACACACACACACACACACACACACACACACACACACACACACACACACACACACACACACACACACACACACACACACACACACACACACACACACACACAGCTCCAGGCCCCTTGGAGCTAGCGATCATGTGGTTCTGAGTTTTGACTATATAGTAGAGTTACAAGTGGAGAAGGTAACAGGAACTGAAGGGGACAGGCCAAACTATAAAAGGGGGGACTACACAGGTATGAGAAACTTCCTGCAGGAGGTTCAGTGGGACAGAGAAATGGTAGGAAAATCAGTAAACGAGATGATGGAATATGTGGCAACAAAGTGCAAGGAGGCAGAGGAAAGTTTTGTTCCCAAGGGAAACAGAAATAATAGGAAGACCAAGACGAGTCCTTGGTTTACCCGAAGGTGTAGGGAGGCAAAAGCTAAGTGCAACAGAGAATGGAAAAGGTACAGGAGGCATAGGACCCAGGAAAACAAGGAGATTAGTAGAAGAGCCAGAAACGAGTATGCGCAGATAAGGAGGGAGGCCCAGAGACAGTATGAAAACGACATAGCATCGAAAGTCAAATCTGACCCGAAACTGCTGTATAGCCACATTAGGAAGAAGACAACAGTCAAGGACCAGGTGATAAGGCTGAGGAAAGAAGGTGGGGAACTCACAAGAAACGATCAAGAGGTATGTGAGGAGCTCAACACGAGATTTAAGGAAGTATTTACAGTAGAGACAGGAAGGACTCTGGGGGGACAGACCAGATGGGGACACCAACAAGGAATACACCAACAAGTGTTGGACGACATACATACAGATGAGGAGGAGGTGAAGAAACTGCTAAGGGACATCGATACCTCAAAGGCAATGGGACCGGACAACATCTCTCCATGGGTCCTTAGAGAGGGAGCAGATATGTTGTGCGTACCACTTACCACAATCTTCAACACATCCCTGGAAACTGGGCAACTACCTGAGGTATGGAAGACAGCAAATGTAGTTCCCATTTTCAAAAAAGGAGACAGAAAAGAGGCACTAAACTATAGACCTGTGTCATTGACGTGTATAGTATGCAAAATTATGGAGAAGATTATCAGGAGGAGAGTGGTGGAGCACCTGGAACGGAACAGGAGTATAAATGCCAACCAGCACGGATTCACGGAAGGCAAATCCTGTGTCACAAACCTTCTGGAGTTTTATGATAAAATAACAGAAGTAAGACAAGAGAGAGAGGGGTGGGTTGATTGCATCTTCTTGGACTGCAAGAAGGCCTTTGACACAGTTCCTCACAAGAGATTAGTGCAGAAGCTAGAGCATCAGGCGCATATAACAGGAAGGGCACTGCAATGGATCAGAGAATACCTGACAGGGAGGCAACAACGAGTCATGGTACGTAATGATGTATCACAGTGGGCACCTGTGACGAGCGGGGTCCCACAGGGGTCGGTCCTAGGACCAGTGCTATTTTTGGTATATGTGAACGACATGACGGAAGGGTTAGACTCAGAAGTGTCCCTGTTTGCAGATGATGTGAAGTTAATGAGGAGAATTAAATCTGATGAGGACCAGGCAGGACTTCAAAGAGACCTGGACAGACTGGACACCTGGTCCAGCAAATGGCTTCTCGAATTTAATCCTGCCAAATGCAAAGTCATGAAGATAGGGGAAGGGCACAGAAGACCACAGACAGAGTATAGGCTAGGTGGCCAAAGACTGCAAACCTCACTCAAGGAGAAAGATCTTGGGGTGAGTATAACACCGAGCATGTCTCCGGAAGCACACATCAATCAGATAACTGCTGCAGCATATGGGCGCCTGGCAAACCTGAGAACAGCATTCCGACACCTTAGTAAGGAATCATTCAAGACACTGTACACCGTGTATGTCAGGCCCATACTGGAGTATGCAGCACCTGTTTGGAACCCGCACTTGATAAAGCACGTCAAGAAACTAGAGAAAGTACAAAGGTTTGCAACAAGGTTAGTTCCAGAGCTAAGGGGAATGTCCTATGAAGAAAGATTAAGGGAAATCGGCCTGACGACACTGGAGGACAGGAGGGTCAGGGGAGACATGATAACGACATATAAAATACTGCGTGGAATAGACAAGGTGGACAAGGACAGGATGTTCCAGGGAGGGGACACAGAAACAAGAGGCCACAATTGGAAGTTGAAGACACAAATGAGTCAGAGAGATAGTAGGAAGTATTTCTTCAGTCATAGAGTTGTAAGGCAGTGGAATAGCCTAGAAAATGACGTAGTGGAGGCAGGAACCATACACAGTTTTAAGACGAGGTTTGATAAAGCTCATGGAGCGGGGAGAGAGAGGGTCTAGTAGCAACCGGTGAAGAGGCGGGGCCAGGAGCTAGGACTCGACCCCTGCAACCACAAATAGGTGAGTACAAATAGGTGAGTACAAATAGGTGAGTACACACACACACACACACACACACACACCAACACACACACACACACACGCCAACACACACACAACACCACACACACACACACACACACACACACACACACACAGAGGCGCTATGTGTACCCCTAACAACAATATTCAATACATCTATCGAAGCAGGGAGATTGCCTGAGGCATGCAAGACAGCAAATGTAGTCCCAATCTTTAAAAAAGGAGACAGACATGAAGCATTAAACTACAGACCCGTATCACTGACATGTAAAGTATGCAAAATCATGGAGAAGATTATCAGGAGAAGAGTGGTGGAACACCTAGAAAGGAATGATCTCATCAACAGCAGCCAACGTGGTTTCAGGGACGGGAAATCCTGTCACAAACCTACTGGAGTTCTATGACATGGTGACAGCAGTAAGACAAGAGAGAGAGGGGTGGGTGGATTGCATTTTCTTGGACTGCAAGAAGGCGTTTGACCCAGTTCCACACAAGAGATTGGTGCAAAAACTGGAGGACCAAGCAGGGATAACAGGGAAGGCACTACAATGGATCAGGGAATACTTGTCAGGAAGACAGCAGCGAGTCATGGTACGTGGCGAGGTGTCAGAGTGGGCACCTGTGACCAGCGGGGTCCCACAGGGGTCAGTCCTAGGACCAGTGCTGTTTCTGGTATTTGTGAACGACATGACGGAAGGAATAGACTCTGAGGTGTCCCTGTTTGCAGATGACGTGAAGTTGATGAGAAGAATTCACTCGATCGAAGACCAGGCAGAACTACAAAGGGATCTGGACAGGCTGCAGACCTGGTCCAGCAATTGGCTCCTGGAGTTCAATCCCACCAAGTGCGAAGTCATGAAGATTGGGGAAGGGCAAAGAAGACCGCAGACGGAGTATAGTCTAGGGGGCCAGAGACTACAAACCTCACTCAAGGAAAAAGATCTTGGGGTGAGTATAACACCAGGCACATCTCCTGAAGCGCACATCAATCAAATAACTGCTGCAGCATATGGGCGCCTAGCAAACCTCAGAACAGCATTCCGACATCTTAATAAGGAATCGTTCAGGACCCTGTACACCGTGTACGTTAGGCCCACATTGGAGTATGCGGCACCAGTTTGGAACCCACACCTAGCCAAGCACGTAAAGAAACTAGAGAAAGTGCAAAGGTTTGCAACAAGACTAGTGCCAGAGCTAAGAGGTATGTCCTACGAGGAGAGGTTAAGGGAAATCAACCTGACGACACTGGAGGACAGGAGAGATAGGGGGGACATAACGACATACAAAATACTGAGAGGAATTGACAAGGTGGACAAAGACAGGATGTTCCAGAGATTGGACACAGTAACAAGGGGACACAGTTGGAAGTTGAAGACACACATGAATCACAGGGATGTTAGGAAGTATTTCTTCAGCCACAGAGTAGTCAGTAAGTGGAATTGTTTGGGAAGCGATGTAGTGGAGGCAGGATCCATACATAGCTTTAAGCAGAGGTATGATAAAGCTCACGGTTCAGAGAGAGTGACCTAGTAGCGATCAGTGAAGAGGCAGGGCCAGGAGCTCGGACTCGACCCCCGCAACCTCAACTAGGTGAGTACAACTAGTTGAGTGTACACACACACACACACACACACACACACACACACACACACACACACACACACACACACACACACACACACACACACAGGGGCCAGGAGCTCGGACTCTACCCCTGCATCCTCAACTAGGCGAGTAGACAAGACAAGACAAGCTTGCTGAATGAAGATAATAGCAGTTATATGAAAGTATCCAGTGACTATATATGTGTATATATATTATAGAAACCATAAGGAAGGAAGAAGGGAAGGCAGGAATGAAGGAAGGAAAAAAGTAAGGAAGGAATGACAAAGGAATGTAGGAAGGTAGGAAAGAAATGCAGGAAGGTAGGAAGGAAGGTAGGAAAGGAATGCAGGAAGGTAGAAAGTTAGGTAGGAAAGGAATGCAGGAAGGTAGTAAAGGAATGCAGGAAGGTAGGAAAGAAGGTAGGAAAGGAATGCAGGAAGGTAGGAGAGGAATGCAGGAAGGTAGGAAAGGAATGCAGGAAGGTAGGAAGGAAGGAATAATGACACACGACCATTTACCTAGGATAACTACATAACACAACTGCCTGCTAATACTTTGAAGAAAACTGCTCAGACGAGGTGTTTTGTCTTTACACATAAAAAAAAAGTCCACAAAAATGCACACACACTCCTTTTATGTGTGAGGAGTGTAAAACACCATTGTGTACGAAAACATGTTTCAAAGAGTTCCACAAGGTGCAGACTTCTAGGAACATGTCCAGTGACTGTACATTGGTATATATATATTATAGAACAATAGTAATAAACAGTTTTTTGTGTTGTTTGTTTTGTAAACAAGTTTCGTAAGCAATATATTGATAATTATGTTTGTGTGCTTATTGTGTTGTATACAACGAGTGTATATATGTACATTGCACCTTACTTTGGTCTCACAGGCCACATAATTTATGTGAAAAATAAAATAGTGAAAAAAATAACAAACCTTCAAATACAAGTAAACCAAAGTTTACGGGGTGAGTGGCAGTCGCCGCTGTTGCCATAAGCAGCTCATTTTCCGCAAACTTCACACCTCTATATCTCGGTAAGTACCAATGGCAAAAAAAAATTTTTTTTTGACTAAAACAATCAGAAAAATATTCTTAACATTTTCATAAGAAAAAACATTTTTTTTTTTCGAATTTTGTGACATAGAATGACAGTTCCAGAAAGGGGCCTGCGACAGTCAAAGGGTTAAAGTGCAGGCATTGTACTTCCCATTTCCAGTACTCAAGTCTGGCTATATAAAAATAACCGGTTTCCCTGAATCCCTTCACTAAATATTACCCTGCTCACACTCCAACAGATCATCAGGTCCCAAATACCATTCATCTCCATTCACCTCTATCTAACATGCTCACGCATGCTTGCTGGAAGTCCAAGCCCCTCACCCACAAAACCTCCTTTACCCCCCTCCCTCCATCGTTTTTGAGGATGACCCCTACCCTGCCTTCCTTCCCCTACAGATTTATATGCTCTCCATGTCATTCTACTTTGATCCATTCTCTCTAAATGACCAAACTACCACCACAACCCATCTTCAGCGCTCTAATACTTTTATTAACTCCACACCTTCTCCTAATTTCCACACTCCGAATTCTCTGAGCTGGTCAGGTTGTATAATAAACCCCAATCAACCATCGCTACTATTGTGGGTAAGAAAACGACAATCAAGGAAGCTGTTCTTGCCAAAGGTGCAGCTGCTGCTGCACCACAGTCAGCTGTTGTTGTTACTGCACCACCATCAGCTGTATTACTCGAAGATGTGGAGAGAGTGTTGTTGGTGTGGCTTAACGTGAAACAATTACCGAGAAACGATTAACTCCGGAGGGTTAGCCACCCAGGATAACCCAAGAAAGTCAGTGCATCATCGAGGACTGTCTAACTTATTTCCATTGGGGGTCCTTAATCTTGTCCCCCAGGATGCGACCCACAACAGTTGACTAACACCCAGGTGAACAGGAAAAAATACCTGGAACTAGTGCTCATATTGGTGAGGTTAGTGGGGAGGATGTGGAAGAGTTGGTGGAGGAGGACAATGAAGAACAAACCACTGATGAGCTGCTAGATCATCTTCAACAGTAAGAGGCCACACCTGAGGAAACTGCTTCGGAGGAGGGGAGAGAGAAATTGACGAAGTTGCCTACTTCAAAGATTAAGGAAATGTGTGCAATGTGGCTTAAAGTGCAAACCTTTTTTTGATGAAAATCACCCTCACACAGCTATTGCAAGCCGTGCTGGTGACTATTACACTGACAATGTTGTGAAACACTTTAGGATAAAGGAACGAGAGGTACAGGCCTCTATGGACAGATATGTTGTGCGACAGAAGTCCAGTGACTCTGAAGCTGGTCCTAGTGGCAATAAAAGAACAAGGGAAGTAACCCCAGAAAAAGACTTGCTACCTCAAGTGCTAATGGAAGGGGATTCCCCTTCTAAACACTAAGAAGATCAACGCTCTCCCCTCCTCCCATCCCATCAATCATCACCAGATCTTCAATAAAGGTAAGTGTCATGTAACTGTGCATGTAATCTTCAGTTTGTGTGTATTAAAATTAATATTTCATGTGGTAAAATTTTTTTTTTTCAATACTTTTGGGTGTCTTGCACGGATTAATTTGATTTCCATTATTTCTTATGGGTAAAATTAACTTGACTAACGATAATTTTGACTAACGATGAGCTCTCAGGAACGGATTAATATCGCTGGTTGAGGGTCCACTGTATTACATATTATTATTATTATTATTATTATTATTATTATTATTATCATTACAATATAAATAATTTGTAATTTTTATTCAAACAAAAAATAAAAGATTTACTTTTATGCAGACTACTGCATTATTGTAATACAGTGGAACCTCAAAAATCGAACGTATCACATATCGAACGTTTCAAAAATAGGCCCATTTTTTCGGACAAACTGTGTCCCTATTATTGAATGCGCCCCTATTTTCGGACCGCCGGGTACGGGACCTGTCTGCTGCCCGCTCTGTCCGCATCCCCGCGCAGGCGCCGTGAGCAGTCTAGCTTTGTTTATGCTTGAGTGAACACTAACCTGCACTCTCATTCACGCATTTTACGATTATTTCCTTGTGTTTAGTGCTTGTGGGACTGTGAAATAAGTTGCCATGGGCCCAAAGAAACTTGCTAGTGGTACCCCTGTGGTAAAGAAAGTGAGAAACGCCATACCACCACTCTCATACAGAAGTATGAGAGTGGTGTGAGACTTGTTGAGGTTGTCAGGATGTATGGGCAAAACAAGTCGACCATTGGTTCTATCCTGTCAAAGAAAGAACAAATCAAGGAAGCTGATGTTGCGAAAGGTGTTAATATAGGGAGTGGATGAGGTGCCTTCTTCAAAGAGTAAGGAGATGTGTGCCAAGTGGAATGATGTTTAAATGTTTGTGTAGAAGTACCACCCTGAGCAAGCTGAAACAAGCCATCTTTGCAACAAGTTCAGTGACAGAACCATGTCCCATTTTAGGGAAATGTTGAAGAGGCGCCAGAAACAGAGGACTGTGGACAGTTATTTTGTGAGACAGGGGTCCAGTGATTCAAGCTGGTCCTAGTGGCATTAAAAGACAGAGAAGGGAAGTAACCCCAGAGAGGGCTTTATCTGAAGCCCTCATGGAGGGGGATTCTCCTTCCAAACACTAACCCCAACTCCCTCTCTCCTCCTCCCTATCTTCCAGATGCCATCACCAATCTTTAATAAAGGTAAGTAAAAATGTTATTTTATATGTATTACTATACATAATTAAACACTATAGTATTTGTTGTATGTAAAACTGTTATTAATCTCTGTAAAATGTATTTTTTGTGAATATTTTTGGGTTTCTGGAACGGATTAATTGTATTTCCATTATTTCTTATGGGAAATATTGCTTCGAATTTCAGACTTCTCGAATTTAGAACTAGCTCCTGGAACGGATTAAGTTCTATTTTTGAGGTTCCACTGTAGTTGTATAAATAATGTCAACCCATTCATGACTGCATATTGGAATGGAGATTGACGTCATTTGTTTACTCTTGAACATCGCCAACGAATCAAACGTTTATGCTACTTTGAGCTCAATTTCAAGGCACTTTTTGTCGTGAAACCAATCAAAATCATATTTATTTCTGTAATATATCTTCCATTCTATCAAATGAAACCAAAAAAACGAGAATACAACAATAAAAACCATACAAAAATACCTCTAAGGGGCGGCTAATGGCTGAGAAGTTAACTCCATTATTTATGGTGTGATTTCTTTCATTTTTAGTGTACTTTGAGAAGCATCTTTCCATCATACACTGCCCAAGTTTCAATAAGATAGTCCAACAAACAACTGAGATCCAATTCCCTAGATCAAGAGCAAGAGCCCCTCGCCACCGTCAAGGAACTTCCCTTGAGGTCCGCTTGTTTGTGGAAATTTTACTCTCGTATGGGAGCAAAAAATCAACCAAGCAACTGCTCGTATTTGGAAAAACTCGCATGTGGATGCACTCGCAAGTGAAGGTTTAACTGTACTAAAAATTATCACACCGGCCGATTCCCACCAAGGCAGGGTGGCCCGAAAAAGAAAAACTTTCACCATCATTCACTCCATCACTGTCTTGCCAGAAGGGTGCTTTACACTACAGTTTTTAAACTGCAACATTAACACCCCTCCTTCAGAGTGCAGGCACTGTACTTCCCATCTCCAGGACTCAAGTCCGGCCTGCCGGTTTCCCTGAATCCCTTCATAAATGTTACTTTGCTCACACTCCAACAGCACGTCAAGTATTAAAAACCATTTGTCTCCATTCACTCCTATCAAACACGCTCACGCATGCCTGCTGGAAGTCCAAGCCCCTCGCACACAAAACCTCCTTTACCCCCTCCCTCCAACCCTTCCTAGGCCGACCCCTACCCCGCCTTCCTTCCACTACAGACTGATACACTCTTGAAGTCATTCTGTTTCGCTCCATTCTCTCTACATGTCCGAACCACCTCAACAACCCTTCCTCAGCCCTCTGGACAACAGTTTTGGTAATCCCGCACCTCCTCCTAACTTCCAAACTACGAATTCTCTGCATTATATTCACACCACACATTGCCCTCAGACATGACATCTCCACTGCCTCCAGCCTTCTCCTCGCTGCAACATTCATCACCCACGCTTCACACCCATATAAGAGCGTTGGTAAAACTATACTCTCATACATTCCCCTCTTTGCCTCCAAGGACAAAGTTCTTTGTTTCCACAGACTCCTAAGTGCACCACTCACTCTTTTTCCCTCATCAATTCTATGATTCACCTCATCTTTCATAGACCCATCCGCTGACACGTCCACTCCCAAATATCTGAATACGTTCACCTCCTCCATACTCTCTCCCTCCAATCTGATATTCAATCTTTCATCACCTAATCTTTTTGTTATCCTCATAACCTTACTCTTTCCTGTATTCACCTTTAATTTTCTTCTTTTGCACACCCTACCAAATTCATCCACCAATCTCTGCAACTTCTCTTCAGAATCTCCCAAGAGCACAGTGTCATCAGCAAAGAGCAGCTGTGACAACTCCCACTTTGTGTGTGATTCTTTATCTTTTAACTCCACGCCTCTTGCCAAAACCCTCGCATTTACTTCTCTTACAACCCCATCTATAAATATATTAAACAACCACGGTGACATCACACATCCTTGTCTAAGGCCTACTTTTACTGGGAAAAAATTTCCCTCTTTCCTACATACTCTAACTTGAGCCTCACTATCCTCGTAAAAACTCTTCACTGCTTTCAGTAACCTACCTCCTACACCATACACTTGCAACATCTGCCACATTGCCCCCCTATCCACCCTGTCATACGCCTTTTCCAAATCCATAAATGCCACAAAGACCTCTTTAGCCTTATCTAAATACTGTTCACTTATATGTTTCACTGTAAACACCTGGTCCACACACCCCCTACCTTTCCTAAAGCCTCCTTGTTCATCTGCTATCCTATTCTCCGTCTTACTCTTAATTCTTTCAATTATAACTCTACCATACACTTTACCAGGTACACTCAACAGACTTATCCCCCTATAATTTTTGCACTCTCTTTTATCCCCTTTGCCTTTATACAAAGGAACTATGCATGCTCTCTGCCAATCCCTAGGTACCTTACCCTCTTCCATACATTTATTAAATAATTGCACCAACCACTCCAAAACTATATCCCCACCTGCTTTTAACATTTCTATCTTTATCCCATCAATCCCGGCTGCCTTACCCCCTTTCATTTTACCTACTGCCTCACGAACTTCCCCCACACTCACAACTGGCTCTTCCTCACTCCTACAAGATGTTATTCCTCCTTGCCCTATACACGAAATCACAGCTTCCCTATCTTCATCAACATTTAACAATTCCTCAAAATATTCCTTCCATCTTCCCAATACCTCTAACTCTCCATTTAATAACTCTCCTCTCCTATTTTTAACTGACAAATCCATTTGTTCTCTAGGCTTTCTTAACTTGTTAATCTCACTCCAAAACTTTTTCTTATTTTCAACAAAATTTGTTGATAACATCTCACCCACTCTCTCATTTGCTCTCTTTTTACATTGCTTCACCACTCTCTTAACTTCTCTCTTTTTCTCCATATACTCTTCCCTCCTTGCATCACTTCTACTTTGTAAAAACTTCTCATATGCTAACTTTTTCTCCCTTACTACTCTCTTTACATCATCATTCCACCAATCGCTCCTCTTCCCTCCTGCACCCACTTTCCTGTAACCACAAACTTCTGCTGAACACTCTAACACTACATTTTTAAACCTACCCCATACCTCTTCGACCCCATTGCCTATGCTCTCATTAGCCCATCTATCCTCCAATAGCTGTTTATATCTTACCCTAACTGCCTCCTCTTTTAGTTTATAAACCTTCACCTCTCTCTTCCCTGATGCTTCTATTCTCCTTGTATCCCATCTACCTTTTACTCTCAGTATAGCTACAACTAGAAAGTGATCTGATATATCTGTGGCCCCTCTATAAACATGTACATCCTGAAGTCTACTCAACAGTCTTTTATCTACCAATACATAATCCAACAAACTACTGTCATTTCGCCCTACATCATATCGTGTATACTTATTTATCCTCTTTTTCTTAAAATATGTATTACCTATAACTAAACCCCTTTCTATACAAAGTTCAATCAAAGGGCTCCCATTATCATTTACACCTGGCACCCCAAACTTACCTACCACACCCTCTCTAAAAGTTTCTCCTACTTTAGCATTCAAGTCCCCTACCACAATTACTCTCTCACTTGGTTCAAAGGCTCCTATACATTCACTTAACATCTCCCAAAATCTCTCTCTCTCCTCTGCATTCCTCTCTTCTCCAGGTGCATACACGCTTATTATGACCCACTTCTCGCATCCAACCTTTACTTTAATCCACATAATTCTTGAATTTACACATTCATATTCTCTTTTCTCCTTCCATAACTGATCATTTAACATTACTGCTACCCCTTCCTTTGCTCTAACTCTCTCAGATACTCCAGATTTAATCCCATTTATTTCCCCCCACTGAAACTCTCCTACCCCCTTCAGCTTTGTTTCGCTGAAATAAATGGTGGAAGGGTGACATTAAAGCAATATCAATGATGGTTGACATAAATCCACTACCATTGTAGTATATGCTCCTTGTTTAGCGACGAATTTGTTTACCAGCGCAATATTAGGAACAGAACTCAGTCGTTAAGTGAGGAGAGGCTGTTTTAGGCATTCCATCTACTAAAGCAATATTTCCTCTGTTCATTAACCACACCCTCAGGCCTCTTCTTTATCACATGTGCCCTTCATTTTAAATTTATCAACACTCAAAAAAACAAATTTTACCCTATTACTCAGATAATAAAAGATAACCAGAAATTATTGGTCATGGTTTAGGTCAACCCATTAATTACAGCAGACCTAGTAAAAACCCAGAAACAAATCAGGGAGGGGAGAGATCATTGACTGTCCTCAGGAAAATAATAATAAATCTAATATTTCCACTACTTGAGCCCAGTTTCAAGCTATGTCTGGTCCTGAAACCACCGAAAATTACATCTCAAATTTTTGCGTTATTCCTGGATGAAATAAGGTGGCAGAGTAGATTACATTGCACAGTACACTCATTTATGAAGTAGCAGGGCAAGTTTCAGTGCGGTTGGTTATTTCTTTGAGGTTAAATGGGCATCTTTTGACATATCAGTGTGTTGTGATTTTTTTGTGTAACAGTTTAGAATCTTTGAATTAACAGACTGAGCGAGAGTGCGAGACTGAGGGAGAGGGAGAGGAGAGGAGAGGAAAGGAGAGGAAAGGAAAGGAGAGGAGAGGAGAGGAGAGGAGAGGGAGAGGAATAGTGAGTGAGTTTGTGAGAGAGTTAGTGTGAGAATGAGAGAGAGAAGAATTAGTGTGTATGTGTGAGTTTTTTTGTGTGGAGAAATTTTATTTAAAGCTCAGCAAAATAGCTAGTGAAACTCAAGATGCTTCAGCAAGCATTTGGCAACAAAGCAGTGGGTCAGACACAAGTGTTTTCAATGTTTTATTCACAGCAGAAACAAATGTCAGTCGAGGATGATGAACACTGGTTGTCCATCAACATCAGCTTTGCTCTGTCCTTTATTCACTTTTAATTTCCCTTTATATATCACTCTAAACTTATTTAAAAAGTATTACACCTTTTCAGAATGTCTGAAAAGAACTTTGTAATGCAGTATATCTACTCTTAATACATTAATCACAGTTCTATTACCATATGAAATAGTGATTCATACTGGAGATCTAATATTGTTACTGTTGCCTCCTCACTAGTTGCTTCTTGAATATACTGTGTATCTGAAAAAACGTTTGGTAAACGGTGTACGTAAACCAGTTCATGTCCCCCTCTGTGGGGGGACATGGACCTGCTTTGCATGGGTCAGTAGACCTGCTGCAGTGTTCCTTCTTTCTTATGTTCTTATGAAGTCATTTGAATGAGACTGCCTGTTTATGCCAGGTTTTGTCATTAGTACTTACTTTTTTTTTTCACTTTATGCTTGTTTGTCCATCTCTGTTGTACCTAATGACATAAAATACTTCAGCTTAATCTGAAATTTATTAATACACTTGCAGAAATTGATAAAGCAAGAGTAGCATCATACTCCACACTAGGATTGGGTAGTGCTGAGGATACAGTTGAATTAACTACTCCATCATCACCACCACCAGCAGTGGCCACCTCAAAGTCTCTTAGCTCTTTAGAAATAACTGTATTGCCCTTAGAATCTGTTGTCACCACAAAGAAAGCAAACTTTTCAACCTCCTCAACAATGATGACTACATTGGAGCCTGTTACCCTCAGACAGATGTCAAGTTCTTCCACTAAAGAGGCTAATACCACCTCTTCACAAGCACAGACCACTTCAGAACCTGTTGCCCTCACAGAGATGGTAATCTCCACCATAGAAAAAACAGACCCCTCCACCTCAGTGACACAGGGTACTTCAGTGTCTACTACCCTTATAGAGATGTCCCTCTCTTCTGCCTCAGAGCTTTTTTTCACAGAGAAGACCAACCCCTCCACCTCATCACAGCCTACTGTTACTGCTGAAAAGAATGAAAGATTATATAATATATCTAAGGAACAAACTGAAGGTAAGTTATTTTATCATTTATGAAGTCTACCAATAAAAGGCTTATTAAAACAGCATCTAATACAAAGATTCCTTACCAGTGCCTGAAACTGTTGCAACTGAATTCACTCCTAATGGAATTACCTCACCTGATGTGGATAAAGCAACACTTCTAACCACCATAAAGTGGACAGCCCCACCTAGGAAGTTTGAGAAAGCCAGCAAGATGTCTCTCGCAGGGACACAGACAGAAATATACCATGGTTAGTTATGCTTGAGCTAATATGGCCATATGAATGTTCCAACATCTTATTGAATAAAAATAACCTAGAATGTTTATTTGCTGGTAGAGTGCTGTTATATATTATTTTAATTTTGTCTGAAATGTTTTATTTACAGTGGACCCTTGGTTATCGTAATTAATCCGTTCCAGAGAGTGTGGCTATAGCCAAATTTGATGATTTCCGAATTCATTTTCCCCATGAGAAATAATGTAAATCAAGTTAATCCGTTCCAGATACCCAAAAGTATTAAAAGAAAAAGATTTTTCTTACATGAAATATACATTTACCTACACAGAAAACAGTGAGACATGAAGAATAAAACAATAACAACATGATACTTCTCTTTTATTGAAGACTCTTCTTAGTGTATTGAACATGAGAGGAGGGGAGAGGATGGAGAAATTACTGTTTGGAAGGGGAATCCCCTTCCATAAAGACTTCAGGTACCAAGTCCTTTTCTGGGGTTACTTCCCTTCTTTGTTTTTTAATGCCACTAGGACCAGCTTGAGAGTCACTGGACCCCTGTCACTCAAAAAAGTGTTCCAGAGAGGTCTGTTTCTGGCACGTTAGGAATTGTGGCGGCGGCAGGGGAGTGTGTTGGGAGACGGGACAAGATAATCCTTCAATATGACACTAATATCAACTCTATGGCTTATTTATCTAGTACAATTCATCTAATATGACATAATAAACATATTAATAACATAGAAACATGATATTATACTCTAGTTTTAGTTTAATATGTTTATTATGCACCCCATACCCATCCTGTGGGCGGTAGTCAAAAGATTACAGAGGTACATAATGGGTCCAGGGACTGGGCCTCAAAGTTTTGATAGCTGAGCAAGTTACAGAGGCAATGAATTCACAATTTACAAAGGTAATGAACTCACAATTTACAAAGGTAATGAACTCCAGGTAGGTCTAGTCACAATCATTACAAGTTACAAAGGTATTTACAGATTACAGAGGTACACAATGGGTCCAGGGACCGGGCTCCAAAGTTTTGATGGCTGAACTAGGTACAAGGTAATGAACTCACAAGTTACAAAGGTAATGAACTCACAAGTTACAAAGGTAATGAATACTGTAAGAATGGTTACTTACGTTTATACATGGCTGCAATCATGAACAAATTTTAGAGTAATGAGCAATTCACACTTCCACACCCGGTCACAACTGTAGTGAGTTATTGGTGCAAATGTTGATTGCTGAGTCTCTCTCTCTCTCACACACACACACACACACACACACACATACAAATTCATACACACACACACATAAACACACACACACACACACACACACACAAACTCATACACACACGCACACACACTCATACTCACACACACTCATACACACACTCACACTCATACACACACACACTCATACTCACACACACACACACACACACACACACACACACACACACACACACACACACACACACACACATGCACACATGTGGTAATGCTTTATTTACAGCTAGCAAAGTCAGGGTATTTCTCCAGAATGGTCTGTAATATACCACTGTGGATAAAATATTATACTCTAGAATGAATAAAATACGTCATATGTCTCTCTCCCTAACTGACAAGTGTCGTGTTGTTGGGTGTATAAGGGTCACTGAAAGATAAGCCTTACATGGTGGTGGTGATGGCGGCAGCAGAGGTGACGGTGTTAGTCAGTAGCCCTATATACCTCCAACAACATTGGAGGAGTCGGTTTTGTGCTGTCCTTTTTCTATCGCTTAATCGCTTAACTTACTTGCTACACTGTTAATGCTACACATTACTGCTGGCTGGCACTGTAGCCTTTATCAATTCCTGCTGCTTTAGCATCATACACATTGCAGAATCACTGAAGAAGGCACATTCTCCTTTCTTTCTCAGCCCTTTACCAAAGGGCTGGCTGGCACTAGGAACTTTCTTTGGGCCCAAGGTGGCTTATTTAGTAGTTGCAACCACTAAAAAGAATGGAATAATATGAAATGTATTGTATGAACGTGTGGGATCGTGCTCACTGGCTAATAAACAATGGCACACTGAGTGTCGGGCCGCTGTTGCCGTACGGATGCATTCTGGATGAATGACAATTACCAAGCTCAGTGACGATCACCGAGCCAATATTTTGACGAAAAAATGTTACGATTTCCGAATATTGTGAAATCTGCCGAGTACGATATCTGTGGGTCCACTGTACAGTGAACCCCCGGTTTACGATATTATTTCATTCCAGAAGTATGTTCAGGTGCCAGTACTGACCGAATTTGTTCCCATAAGGAATATTGTGAATTAGATTAGTCCATTTCAGACCCCCAAACATACACATACAAACGCACTTACATAAATACACTTACATAATTGGTCGCATTGGGAGCTGATCGTAAACCGGGGGTCCACTGTATTTACATTTTTTTCAGTTTGTCTTGGTTCAAATTTGAATGTTCATTTACTAGTGATTGATACTGAAGCACTCCCATGGATAATATATTGTATAGCATTTGTTTTCTATCTCAGCTTTAGTTTTGTATTGTTTTAATGTTTCCTTTAGATTTTGAGTACAGCCTCTCCTCACTTAGCAATGTACTCGTTTACCGATGACTCGGACATACGACGGGCTCTCTGACCAGTTTGCATACCTAAATAATGTATATTAGAGCTGATTTCCTCCATTCTGTTTATTACAATATACAGTACACTACAGTATAAACATTGAAAAATATACCAGAAATGTTATAAATGGTGCAAAGGTGACATTAAAACAATATCAGAGATGGTTGACACAAACCCACTACCATTATAGTATACTCCTCACCTAGCAACGAATTCATCTACCGACATGGTCTTAAGAATGGAACTCCATTGTTAAGTGAGAAGTTGTACTACTTTCTTCTAAGGAGCTTCACATATCAGGTCAAGCAAAATACCCAATTTTGGGAATATTGACAATAACTAGGTTAGATGGTGGTTTGAAGTAAATGACCTGGCATTATTTACTAGTTAGTGTTTTAGTAGTGTGTGTAAGAGTTGGTAGTACTGTACATAATCTCATATTTGGTTTAAATGTTGAAAGTGCACTTTTTAACACATTGGCTCTCCCACTGAGGTAGGGTGACTCCAAAAATTTAATACAATTGCCATCATTCATTCTTGCTAGCAGTGTGCAGCCATCAGTTAAAATGACCCTCTGAAATGCAACATCCTAACTCCTCCTTCAGATTGTAGGCACTACATTCTGCTTTCAGAATTTGTCTGGTTTCCCTGAAACCCTTCATGAATGATGTGCATGTAAGATACAGCATATATCACTGGTAGTTTTGTCAGTAGTGTTACTGAATACTTGTATAGTATGCTTAGATAATCCCAACTATGTTATAAATAGGCTCCCTAGCTAGCTGTGACGTCACGAGTCGTGCTCATGTGAGTGGTTGGCCACAGCCTCCCTCAGTTCCACGCTAGGCACAGCAGATGCTAGAGGCAGGCCTGGGCTTTTCCCCTCAAGATACTCATATTATATGACTCCAAACCATCCAACGAGTGAATTCCTCACTCCAGTATCTCCTTAAGTACCCACATGGCAAAGTGTGCAGTGGTGGTCACATAAATTTGAGATTTACGCAGATGTACGAAGATTAATTTCTACCAAGCCAGACGGACATTATGTGCATGACCGCATGGAGGCCTAGAGACGCCAGCTACCCACAACCAAGCCAGCATCCTCCAGTCTGCCTCAACAACTTCCTGGTCAGTTTTGTGCCTTAATCTGTTCATTTGTGTTTAACCTTCGAGGAGTTGATCTGGGTTTTGCAAATTAAGCCAGGCGAGTAAGCCAGTCTGTGGGGGAGAGCCCTAAGTCACCCAGTTTGCCAAGCCAGTCTACTAGTTGGTTTCATCACTCATCCCTGCTGTGTGCATAGTTACAAGCATTCAAGCAGTTCTAGCCTAGCCAGTGTTGAGGGCTTAAGCCAGCAAGACAACCCAGATGAGTGTGAGAAGTAAGCCAGGAAACTGCCACTTTGCAGTTATTGCCTCCAATATCACTTTGTACTACCAGTAAAAATGCTGGTCAGAGTAATACCATCCCTGTGACATTTTGTGGCTTACTAAGCCACCCCAGGCTTTCACATGACTGTGGTGTGGAGTGCCACGCTCGTGGGACGCCTGCTCACCCAGCCCGCTCAGCCACCCACATAATGCCGCTGCCATTAACCATGTGTGCCACTTATCTACCCATATATTGGGTTCTATCATCATTATTTTATGGCTTGCATATCAGGTCAAGAGAGTCCTTTATACCTGTGCGCCACTATTAAAAGCCAAGCTGTGTGAGTTCACCAAGATGAGCGCAATTACTTTGAAGTTCTCTGAGAGTGAGGTGACGCCGCCAGCTCATAACACACCATAACACCATCCTCCCTCATCCTCCACTGTCTTCATCCAGGACATTCTTCAAACAGTTTAGAAACTTTTTTTTTTTTATTATATATAGACATTTTGTAGGTAGTAGGTTGGTAGACAGCAGCCACCCAGGGAGGTACTACCATCCTGCCAAGCGAGTGCAAAACAAAAGCCTGTATTTGTTATACATGATGGTAGGATTGATGGTGTCTTTTTTCTGTCTCATAAACGTGCAAGATTTCAGGTACATCTTGCTACTTCTTACACTTAGGTCACACTACACATACATGTACGAGCATGTATATACACACACCCCTCTGGGTTTTCTTCTATTTTCTTGTTAGTTATTGTTCTTGTTTATTTCCTCTTATCTCCATGGGAAAGTGGAACAGAATTCTTCCTCTGTAAGCCATGCGTGTTTTAAGAGGCGACTAAAATGCCGGGAGCAAGGGGCTAGTAACCCCTTCTCCTGTACAAATTACTAAATTTAAAAAGAAAAAACTTTCATTTTTCTTTTTGGGCCACCCTGCCTTGGTGGGATACGGCCAGTTTGTTGAAAGAAGAAAGAATAGACATTTGCAAGTGTTGAGACATTTTCTAAATCTATAGTGAATTTACTTGTGGTATTCAGAGACATGTGCCTTAAATTTAAACTCAGTGTTCATTTTGACACTTTGCAATATTTCCAGTGTCATGTTATTGCTTATTTTACGCTCACTTGTTATGTAGGTATTTGTTATCGTGTGCCAGTCTCTTAACCCTGAAGTAAGTACCATTTTCTCTGTACACATTTATTATTTGTCTGTGTGTGCAGTATTGTGCTCATTTTTTTCAGTCATTTACTCCTTGTGAACCTAATTTTATTTTTCATTTGTGTTTCCTTCAGTGTTGTGATGCCTACCTTATTTCAGTATTGTGTATTATTAATTTTCTCCTGTGCCTTGCATTATTTTCCTTGCATTTCTTCCTTGTGTTTCTACCATTATTCTGTATGTTAATTCATTCACTACTCTTTCCCCAGTGTGCTAAGTTTCCCATTTTAATTCTGTGTGAAACATTGTTTTGTGTTCATTATTTTTATATATCCAGTGTCTTACCTGTTTAATTACAGTAAATGTACAGTATGTGGATGACTTTGCAAGAGGTAAAGATGACTGTTAGTATTGTGTGGGTGAGCATGAGTGTAGTGCACCTGTTGTGATGTAAACACAACAAACTGGCAGAATCCCACTGAAGCAGGGTGGCCCAAAAAGAAAAAAAAGTGTCTGTTAAACTTTAGTAATGTATACAGGAGAAGGGGTTACTAGCCCCTTGCTCCCAGCATGTTAGTCGCCTCTTAGGACATGCATGGCTTACGGAGGAAGAAGTCTGTTCCACTGCCCCATGGAGATAAGAGGAAAAACAAGAACAAGAACTAGCAAGAAAATAGAAGAAAACCTAGAGGGGTGTGTATATATATATGCTTGTATATGCATTTCTTCTGTTGGGTTTCAGGGCCACTGACAGCATACGCCGTATCAAGCCCGGCCGTCCAGTGCTAGGAGAGGGAATATCGACCAAAGTGGAAGAATGTCTTGACTAATAACTATGTATCATATGTCTCTGATATGCCCTGAGGCCAGCAGGAAGGAGCAGGTACAAGCCAATATCTCCTGACGGTCCAGAGGACGAAACCCCTCCCCATTGAGGAGGACAGGTAGAGTGAAAGTGTGCACCCCAAGTGTGCGCAAGGCCGCATGGAGAGTAGTCCATGCAGAGTGATAACGTGGGCACCACAACAGGAAGTGTTCCACCGTCTCAGGCTGTGAGGGACACCATGGGCAGTACGGAGAGTCCGTCATCCGAAGGTGATATAGATGAGCCACCAGTCGTGAGTGCCCGACTCGAAGGCGAGTCACTGCAACGTCCACCGAGTGGTTGGGATGGCGAGCCCAAGGGCAGGGGCCATTGAAAGTTCGGACAAAGCCCAACGCCCAAGAAGAGAGGGAGTGTGCAAGGCCCTCTTGCCACTTAAGATGGATTCCCTTCCAAACAGCCCTTGTGAAATCACTGTGGCCCAGGGCAAGAGGAGTAACAGTAGGAAGTGTGTGTGCGAGGGAGGCCGCCCGATCTGCCACTTCATTGCCCCAGATTCCAACATGGGCGGGAACCCACTGAAGGGAGATGCTCCAACCTGGGCTCCGCAAGAGGCGCAGGAGAGATTGTGTCTGACGAATGAGGATGCGCAGTGATCGTGGATGGGCAGAGCACAAAAGATTGGGAATTAGAGAAGAGGACCAATGGTTGTGGGGGAATGTGATCTAGGACAAAAGCCAGAGCCTGGTGAATGGCGAAGAGCTGGCAGGGGAGCTCTTCGCCAGGGTCCAACCGCCATGTTTGACACAGGGAGAGATTAGCGAAGAAGGCCACAGATGATGCAGAAGGGGGGGAGGACCGTGCCGAGCCATCTGTGTAGATGGAGAATGAAGAGCCATATGTAACAGAGCGAAACTCTTCAAATAGAAATGCAACTAACCAAGGGGGTTCCCTGTTCCTGTAGTGCCAATCCAGGTGAATGTAACGTGTCAGGTCCAGCCAGAGTGGAGAGGGGAGGGAGTCATCACAAGTGCAGGAAGAGTAAGGCAGGACAGGGAACGCTGGGCCCTGGCTACAAAGGAAGGCTGAGCCAAACGTGGGGGCACAGAGGCTGTCTCCCACATCTGTGAAGAGAGGTGACAGGGGTGAGTACAAGGCAGAGAGGCCATATGATGGAGTTGTTAACAGTTCCTCGCTGTTCTCACCGACGAGAGAGGGACTATCCCCGACTCTGCCTCCAAGGCTGCGATGGGGTGGAGGGGAATGCCCCCAGCATATTATGGATGGCTGAATTCTGGAGAATGTCTAAGCGATGAAGAGAGGAGGAAGAAGCCGAGCCATACACCTCACTCGCATAAGTGAGCTTGCTGCGAACCATAGCTATATAGAACTTATAGAGAAGGTCTCGATCCACCCCCCACTTGGTGCCAGAGATCCGGCGCATAAGTGCAATGCGACGTGCACACGAGAGGTGGAGGGCTGCTATGTGTTTCTTCCATGTCAAGAATGGTGCATCTAAGATGACTCCCAACCAACAATGAGAAGAGACCAAAGGGATTGGCGTCTGGTTCAATGAGACTGATGGAAGAGTGGGGAGTTGGCGTCTAGTAAAGCATAAGAGCTTGGACTTAGTCACTAACCTCCAAACCCCAGGTCGTGGCCCATGATGTTATGCATTCCAGGGCACCCTGAAGTGTTTCCTGTGCTGTCAGTAAAGCTGGGGCACTGCACATAAGGGCCACATCATCTGCATATACCAGGGTATGCACTCCCTGGATGGAAGGGAGATCCGACAATAAGACAGAGAAAAGGAGTGGGCTAAGAACAGATCCCTGGGGCACTCCCCAGTATACAGGACAGAGTGAGGACAAAGCACCACCCACTGCTACACGAAAGGTCCTCCCTTGCAAAATGTTGCGCATCCAGCAGAGGGGAGCTCCTGTCAGCCCCATGCGGGCCAGCTTGAAAAACAATTGCTGTGTGTGATGCAGAGTCGAATGCTCTGCGTAGGTCCAAAAATGCAGCCAAAAGGAACTCTGGCATTCAAATGAAGTGTGCACAAGCTGTGTAAATTGAAGCAAAGGGTCGAGGGTGGATCGACCTTCTCAGAAGCCACTCTGGTTATCAGGCAGGAGGCCATGTTCCTCAATCCACCAAGAGAGACGAGTAGCCACCAGTCGTTCCAGCACCTTACCCAAGCAGGGCAGTAGAGCAATGGGCCGGTAAGAGTTCGGTTGGGTATCATCCTTGCCCGGCTTTAGAATCGGAATCAGAAGAGTGTTTCCACATATCAGGGAAGACACCTGTATACCAGCTGGTATTGAAAACCTCCAGCATAGCTTCTGTACAGGAGGGAGGTAGATGTAGTATAAATGAATAGGGTAAGTTGTCCTCCCCTGGAGAAGAGCTGGAAGAAAGTTGGGAAAGTGCCCGCTGCAGTTCATGGGAGCTAAAGGGAGATGCCAACACCTGGCAATGAACCTCGGGTATGGCAGGTGGCAAAGGGCCCCATTTGATCACCTTAGAGGGTAGAGGAGGAGGAGGAGGAGGAGAAAACATAGGACCGAAGAAATTTGAAAATGTCTCAGCCTTGTCCTGGGGTAAGAGTGGAGTTGCTCCTTCCCCCAGCAGGGAAAAAGTACTTACAGAACGTGATCCCAACATGGAGTGGAAGAAACCCCATGCCTGACTGGCAGAGGTGCGAAAAGAAAGAGAAGAACAGAATAAAGCCCAGGATGCACGTTTCGCTTGGAGGAGGGTTTGCCGACAAAGAGCGTCTGCCCTTCGGTAAGCCAACTGCTGAGTCCGAGAGGGTTGGCGCCACCACCGTGTCCACACTGTCTGACGTGCCTTCACTGCTCAGAGGCACTCGTCATTCCACCATGGAACTCGGGGGCGTGAATGGGAGAAGCTCCCGGAGAGACAGAATGAACGTGAGCCTGCCTCAAGCACGGCCCCTTGCAGAGACACGACAGCCTCGTCCAGCAAGGAGTCCTGAGGCAGGCTGTAATCGGCAAGGGCCCGATTATAGTTTGTCCAACCAGCCTGGGTGATTTTCCACCGTGAACGAACTGCCATCACTGGCACTTCTAAGGCTTCATTTGTAGAAGTAAGGACTGAAAGATGGTCACTCCCCATGAAGGGGCCTACAGTAACAGTAGCTGTAGTAAAATATCCACACCCAAGAACGAGGTCTAGGGTAGAAACTCGCCCGGTATAAGGATCCACTCTAGTCTCCAAACCTGGTGGCATGAGCAATGAAAGGCGAGATGCGAGGAGGGTTTGGAACAGGGCCCTACCTGTGGGATTCACCGATCCCAAAGAAATGGATGGCTCCCAGAACTGGTGCCTTGCATTTAAGTCTCCTATCACAAGTGTAGAACCACGGAGTTATCCAAAGTAATAGGTAAATTCACTTCATGTAACCGACCTGCCTGGATTATAGATCAGGAGTACGTTGCACCACTGAGTGCCCAAGGCAACTCTCTCAGCCAGAGTTTCCAACACTCCACTCTCATAGGCTTGGAGAGAGAGGGTCGTACTCTGGAGTTGGTTGCGTACAAGAAGAGCTAGGCCACCTCCACTCCCTGCAAGGCGATCCCTATGGTAAACAGTGAAACCAGGCATCCGAAGAGAATGTCGAGGGCGTAACCATGTCTCAGAGAGACCCACCACCAGTGGCTGTACCTCAGCCAGATACCTCTGAAGGTCTGGAAGCTTCCCCAGTACAGAACGTGCATTCCAAAGAAGAAAAACAGAGGGGTGAGAAAGGTTCACGTGTGTGAACTAAGCAGCCCAATAAGGCGAGGGAGAACCGAGAGACATGCAGTCACAAAAGAGGTGCCCTGGAGGTAAGAATGTAACACCTCCTTCACCAGGAGGAGGATAGGATGAAGGAATAAAGCCCAGGCAGGCGAGAGTGACAAAGCGGGACCTTCAGACATGAAGGGTCCTGTATTGGAGACAGGCCGAGGCTGGGGTTGAGGAGAATTGGGGGAGTCGGCTGTGAGACGAGAAGCTCCGGGTTGGGTATGATGTCCGTTGGAACTGGGTGGGGCTCTGAGCAACGAGTCGATTTGGGAACTGTACCACCTCAACGGGAGGACGTGCGTTGTGGACGAGGGGGGGCATGTGCAATAATTTCCGCAATGGAAGCCGGGTCCGAGGACACCCTGAGTTGATGTTGCCCCGGGGGTGGGGAATCCTATAAAGGGAAAGAGAGGTCCGCAAGAGCCCCAAACCGATTTGTAACAGGGATATTAGCCCTCACAGCTGTGGAGTACAGATGCCCTGGCCGTGTTGGTGTTGGGGAGACTCCCTTAGTGGGGGGGCACTGGAGGCGAAGGAGGCAGGGGCTGATGGATTGTGACTGACTTTACGGACTGCAAGCAGGAGTGTGATTTGAGCGTAAGTAGAAGTAGCAAGACGTACCTGAAATCTTGCATGTTCGAGACAAAAGAGACACCAACAATCCTACCATCTTGTAAAACAATAACAGGCTTCTGTTTTACACTTACTTGGTAGGATGGTAATGCCTCCCTGGGTGGTTGCTGTCTACCAACCTACCACCTAGGATGATAGTTATTCTGGTAGATAAATATATTTGATCTAGGTAGTAGGTTGGTAGACAGCAACCACCCAGGGTGGTACTACCGTCTTGCCAAGTGAGTGTAAAACAAAAGCCTGTAATTGTTTTACATGATGGTAGGATTGCTGGTGTCTTTGTCTCATAAACATGCAAGATCTCAGGTACGTCTTGCAACTTCTTACACTTAGGTCACACTACACATACATATACAAGCATACGTATACACACACCCCTCTGGGTTTTCTTCTATTTTCTTGTTGTTCTTGTTTCCTCTTACCTCCATGAGGAAGTGGAACAGAATTCTTCCTCCGTAAGCCATGCGTGTTGTAAGAGGCGACTGAAATGCCTGGAGCAAGGGACTAGTAACCCCTTCTCCTGTATATATTACTAAATGTAAAAGGAGAAACTTTCATTTTTCCTTTTGGGCCACCCCGCCTCGGTGGGATATGGCCAGTGTGTTGAAAGAAAGATACACACCCCTCTGGGTTTTCTTCTATTTTCTTACTAGTTCTTGTTTTTGTTTATTTCCTGTTATTTCCATGGGGAAGTGGAACAGAATTCTTCTTCCTCAAGCCATGCGTGTTGTAAGAGGCGACTAAAATGCTGGGAGCAAGGGGCTAGTAACTCCTTCTCCTGTATAAATTACTAAATTTAAAAAGAGAAACTTTCGTTTTTCTTTTTGAGCCACCCTGCCTCGGAGGGATGAGGCCGGTTAGTTGAAAGAAGAAGAAATATACACGTACAGTGGAACCTCAAAAATCGAACTGCTCCCAACACAACCAATTATGTAAGTGTATTTTTGTAAGTGCTTTTATAAGTGTATTTTTAAGGGTATGAAATGGACTAATCTAATTTACATTATTCCTGATGGGAATAAATTCATTCGGTAAAGGCACTCGAGCAGACTTCTGGACCGAAGAAAGTTCGATATTTGAGGTTCCACTGTATTTGAGACAAGTGCTAAACTTGCAAGGATTATTCAGCACTCTGATCACCATGTCCAGTGTGTAAGTCAGAGGTCATGCTGCTGTTCAATACTAGCATTTGGATTATGCTTTTCTACAGCCTTCATTCTTTGTTCTGCATTACTGGTGGCTTCATTTTTGGTGGTCCATTTTGGGATCTTGCAGTGAAAAATTGTTTTGATTTGAAAATGCATTCCTACCTCAGCAACTCTGGGTCTGCCACCAACAGAGGTAACAGCCCATGGGAACAGAAATAGTGATGAGTTTAAGAACAGGCAAGAAAGGTTAGAAAGGTATTGGAAACATGACAGAGCTTATAAACTGCAGACATACTCATTTCACAAAAGGAAACAGAACAATGATACAACAGTTTGATGGGATTAACATTGCATAAAAGTATTTGAGGGGATGCTAAGAAGATAAATTGCTAGTTCTATAAAAAAATATTGTAAACCCAAGAGATGAGGTTAACATGGCTCTTTATAAAGATCACGAAATCCCTGCTTTTCACAGCTAGTAAACCACTATGAGAAAAGCATAAAGGAAGTGGAAGTAAATACAGATGTAGATATTGCATCAGTAGATTTTGAAAATGCATTTGCTAAATGTAACCATGGACTGATAACTTGTAAAATGAAGTAAAGGGGAAAATTAAGCTGAGTGATATTCTACTTTTTAACCTTGATCACATAAAACCCAGTTTGAGCAAAGTAGAAAGTCCAGTGCTGCAAGGCATATTTGCTTCTGATCCTCATAGCAGATATAAATTTAAACTAGCAACCATACCTGTGTATAATTGTGTGGACAATACCAAGATATAAACCAAGGATGCATCACAAGATTACAGACATAACAATCTTTCAGTTAGCAAACGTAAATGTGTTCGAGCAATTGGAATATGACTGCTAATGTGGAAAAAATGAGCTCATAATGAACACAGAATACAAAAGGCCTCACTTCCTTACTCTGGAGGTGAGGTTTGAGAGAGTTTAACTTAGAAATGCAGTATTCTTCCCTTCCCCTATATTTTTTTTGTCCTAATTAACTGGGAAATTTTCTCGTTGCCAAAATTTGCTAGGGCTTCTCACTTATGACTTGGAGTGGATTATGAATATGGGTTAGACTGCAGTTAATGGCTGATGCCAGCACTGCTGAAGTTGCTGCTTCCATGTACACCTACATGGTGTGACTTGTATCCTCAGACCTGAAATGAATTTTGGATATGACTTTTACTGAGATGCACGATTTGTGCTACTGCTGCTGACATCATGATGGCTGATGACTTTGATGCTACCACTGTTGCCTTTCAAATTCTACCTTGGCTATTGATGCCACCACCACTGCCTAAGCTGACATTTCTGTTGGGAGACTTGGAATGAATTCTAAGTATTGTGACTTTTTTTTTTTTTCCTCCTTATAAGGCAGTTTTTGTTGTGCATGTCACTACCTTAGTTCTGCTAGCAGTTGGTATTACTGTAATTAGAAGGTTCTGCTTGTTGCAGTTTGATGTTGGCAAAATTTTTTAAATGTTAGCACTCAATGCCTGCACAGTAAGTTGTACAACTCAGTCACAAAAAGTATTTAGAACTTTTCTTGTAATGAAGGGATGGTTAAGATACATAAGAATAATGATGTATTTCAGTCTAATCTTTAGAGGTTACAGAAAAGAGAATTTTTAAAAAATCCATCAAAAGAAGAGTATGGATTATGAGTACCATACTTTAAAAAAACCCAGCAGTAATGCAAGTGATGGTGCACTACAAAATCCTCAGGTTTTTTACTACAGCTCCTTTCAAAATAGGAGAAACATCAGAGTTAGAAAATAAGACATAATTTACTACCCACAAAGAATAAATGAAATAAAATCTCTTGAAATGCAATCTTTTGAATGGAGGAGAGAGAGATCCAATAAAAAGTACATGGAAAATGCTTTAGGGCCTGGTCCCTAATCATGGGATATGCCTTAATGTTGGTGAAGGTTTAGTGATCCAAATTATTGGAGTTACTCTTCACTTCCTCAGACCTGACTGTCTCACATTTCCAAGGTGCTGTATGGCCCTTACAGATTTAGCATCTCCCCATAAATGTAATAGTATCAACATCCAAATTCCATTTCAAACTTCTAGCAGTTTCTTTGATAACATCAATGATGGGCCCACAGATCTACTGCAGTGTTCCTCCTTTATGATGATTTTTTTTTTTAACACAACAGCCATTTCCCACTGAGGCGGGGTGACCCAAAAAGAAAGAAAAAAACCCAAAAGAAAGAGAACTTTCATCATCACTCACATATAATCACTGTCTTTGCAGAGGCACTCAGATACAACAGTTTAGATGTCCCTCCAAAAAACTCCTTTAAAGTGCAGGCATTGTACTTCCCATTTCCAGGACTCAAATCCAGCTAACCAGTTTCCATGAATTCCTTCACGCAATATTACCCTGCTAACACTCAAACAGCTCATCAGGTCCCAGAAACTATTCGTCTCCATTCACTCGTATCTAACACCCTCGCGTATGCTTGCTGAAAGTTCAGGCTCCTCGCCTGTTTTTATCTCCTCCCTCCAGCCTTTACGAGGATGGCCCTTACCCTGCCTTCCTTCCTGTACAGATTTATATGCTCTCCAAGTCATTCTACTTTGTTCCATTATCTCTAAATGACCACCTCAGCAACCCCTCTTCAGCTCTCTGACTAATCTTTTAGTAACTAAACACCACCTAATTTCCACACTATGAATTCTCTGAATAATAAAGTGGAACCTCTACTTACGAGTGCATCCACATGCAAGTTTTTCCAGATACGAGCAGTCGCTCGGTCGATTTTTTGCTTCCAGACACGAGCAAAATTTCTAGACGTGAGCGGGCCTCAAGGGAGGTTCCTTGACGGTGGTGAGGGGGCTCTTGCTCGTGGTCTAGGGAATTGGATCTTGGTTGTTTGTTGGACTATCTTATTGAAACTTGGTCGATATATGATGGAAAGATGCTTCTTAATGTACACCAAAAATGAAAGAAATCGGACCATAAATAACGGAGTTCACTTCTCACCCATTAGCCTCCCCTTATAGGTGTATTTTTGTATGGTTTTTATGATTGTATTCTCGTTTTTTGGTCTCATTTGATAGACTGGAAGATATACTACAGAAATAGATATGATTTTGATTGGTTTCACGACAAAAAGTGCCTTGAAATTGAGCTCAAACTGGCAGAAATGTTCGATTCACTAGCGATGCTAGAGAGTAATTAGATAACGTCACTGTCCAATACCTGTCCGAATGGCACTGCCCCTCAACCTTCACATATTGGAAAGCTTATCAACATGCTAGCAAAAGTGGGAGCAGACATCATGAGGTAGAATTTGCAGACATCATGAAGCAGCAGTTGCAGACAACATGAAGCAGAAGTGGCAGACATCATGAGGTAGCAGTGGCAGACATCATGAAGCAGCAGTGGCAGACATGAAGCAATGGTGGCAGTGGCAGACATCATGAAGCAGCAGTGGTAGACATCATGAGGTAGCAGTGGCAGACAACATGAAGTAGCAGTGGCAGACAGCATGAAGCAGCAGTGGCAGACCTTGTACCTTGAAAACAATCTTGTACCCTGGTAGCAACCTTGTTGCACCCTATACTGTAAGTGAGTTTCCGAACGCCACCACTCGAGGTGGAGGGAATTCTTGTGTTTTCCTTACGTTTCGTGCAGTTATTTCTTGTTTCTAACAATGGGTCCTAAGAAAGCAAGTGCAAAGGACAGTGCTGAAGAAGAAAAAGAGGATGATTTCCATGGAATTAAAGCAGGAAATCATAGATAAACAAACTAGGTGGAGGGTTAAGGACTTGGACAGGTAGTACCAGCGTCCCACTAATACGATATGTACAATACTAAAGCAGGAGGAGTCAGTGACAGTGTAGCATTAAGAGTGTAGCAGTTATGTGTAGCAGTAAGAGTGTAGCAATTATAAGTCTCTGACTTTTTTGGGTTACTCTAGGTTCTCTACACATGCAGTCAGGAGCATGAATGTCTGCTGTGGTGGCCCTATAAACCCCAACAACAGCAATGGCAATGACCACTGTCACCACCACTAGCCACAGATGTAATGACATGTATTTTATTCATTCTAGTGTATATATCATGTTTCTGTGTTATTAATATTGTTTATTATGTCACATTACATGAATTGTGATAGATAAATAAGCTGTAGAGTTGATATTAGGGAAATATTGAAGTATGTATTTTGTCATGCCTGGAATTCCACTGGAAAACATTAATTCTATTTCAATTAATATAAATGAGGAAAATTGACTCTGCAAATGAGGAAATCCAGATACAAGCAAGGTCACGGAACAGATTAAACTTGTAAATAGAGGTTCCACTGTATTTACACTGATTTATATATTTAACCCTTTCAGGGTCCGTCCCGTAGATCTACGGCTGGTCAGTGAGTGTCCAAACCGTAGATCTATGCCAAAATTCTAGCGCCGTCAAATTTAGCGCGAAAGCGCTCATAGGCCTACATATGAGAGAATGGGTCTGCGCCGTGGGTGTGCGCCGTAAACAAAAAATCTAGGCACCTGCATAGCATTGTGGGAACGCCGGCTCAGTCACCCTTGTTCACCATGCCTCGTCGCAAGTCAGCTCTCACTCCCCGGAAAATTGGGACTCTCCTCTTCCTGTCTGATAGTTCTGACACTGATGGAAGTGGAAATGACGACGAATTCTACGGCTTTGATAAGTTAGTGACCGAAAATAATGACCAGGATATCGATAATAGTGCAGAAAACCCCGACGATCCTCGACCTTCTACCTCTGGTGTGGGCACTTGTGACTCACGGTCGGGTGTTCCTAAACGTAAGAGAAAACTAATATTTTCCCGTGGCCTGGCCTCTGACTTCAGTAATGACGATGATTCTGACGTGGATTGTGATTTTATTGCGCTCGACGATCATTCGAGTAGTGATAGTGAGGAAACATATTCACCAGTGAAGCGTCGGTATGTTCGCCGCCGCATGCGCTCGGGTAGTGTACCCTATGCTGTGCCCAGGGGACGGAGTACATCCCGGAGTACATCCCGTGGCCCTACACCCGTTTTAGGTAGTGATAGTGAGGATGATGTGGCTACACTTGGCATGGATGGGCCACAGACATCAGTGGATGGTGTTAGTGGGGCTGGTGGTGGTAGTGGCACCGCCATGCATGACTCGCTGTGCCACGTGGGGACCCACGCTGCTGACTCGTCAGTTCAAGGACAAAGCGGAGCGTCACCCACCAGCCCGCCACAACCACCCGTACAACCAGCCTATGATGTCCAGTATCCACCAGCAAACCGTATCTGGGATTGGCAGCAAAATCCCAATTTTGTTCCCAGCCCTCACCACTTTGATGACTCTCAAAGTGGAATTCTACCTACCTGTCCCCTTGGAACCACGGCCAATGAACTGGAATTCTTTGAATTATTCTTTGACCAGCCATTGATGGAAATTATTGTCAGGGAAAGTAATAAGTATTTTCAGTACACCATGGCAAATACGATCTTATCACCACAGTCAAGACTACACAGGTGGAAAGAGACGACTGTTGCAGAAATGTATTTGCTTTTTGCAACAATAATGCTTATGGCTCACGTCTATAAGCATAATATAAAAGCATACTGGTCCACAGATTGGCTAATTTGTACCCCATCCTTCAGTGAAATAATACCAGTGAACAGGTTTATCTTACTGTTACGTATGTTGCACTTCTCTGACAAAACCAGGCCTGACAGAAGTGACAGGTTATACAAGATTAGAAATGTTTTCATGTATCTCAAACAAAAATTCAGGATATACTTTTATCCATTCAAGAATCTTGTAATTGACGAGTCTTTGATTTTGTTCAAAGGTAGACTGTCATTCAAGCAGTATATACCGAGCAAGAGGAACCGCTTTGGTATAAAATTGTTTGTACTCTGTGATTGACAGTGGCCTGGTGTTGGATATTGTTGTATACACGGGTAGTAAAACATTGAAAGATACCAAGATGTTATTGGGTATATCAGGTGACGTAGTGAGAAACATGATGGCACCTTACACAAGCCCATTACTCAGTGATTTCATGCGAGTGAACAAGACAGATGTGTGTGGCACAGTGCGTTCTAATCGTAAACATATGCCCAGGCTCAACGCAGGTGTTCGTGGTGATGACGTGCAGGTGTTTACTGCCAATGACATCATGGCATTACGGTGGCATGACAAACGAGATGTCACATTGTTGACAACCATTCACCGTAATGAAATGCAAGACAGTGGCAAAGTTGATCGAGTGACTAATGAACGTATTCGAAAACCAGTGACAGTGATTGATTATACACAAAACATGCGCTTGGTTGACAAGTGTGACATGCAGATTGGTTTTGTTGACTGTGTTCGTAAGAGTTACAAGTGGTACATGAAACTTTTCTTCCATCTCATGGACATTTCAATGCTGAATGCATATATGTACCAAATAAAGACTGGTAACAGACCACCGTATGGTGAATTTTGTTTGTCTGTTGTCAGACAACTCATAATGAAGTACCAGGTAACAACACCTGCAATACAACATGGTCCTCGAATTCATCACAATATACCCAAGCGTTTGAGGAGAGAAGGTGATCATTTCATAATACAGCTTCCTTCAACTCAAAAGAAATTTGCTCAGAAGAGATGCATTGTCTGTGTACAAACAAAACGACGGCAACAAAGACGCAAAGACACTCGGTTTATGTGTGAGGAATGTAAGGTGCCTCTGTGCATGGTGCCTTGTTTCAAGGAGTTCCACAAGCTCCAGCAGTTCTAAAACCATGTCCAGTGATTGTAAATATGTAAATATATGATAGAACATTAGTATTATACAATATTTGTGCATGTTTATTGTAATAAACAACAGTGGTAAACAATAATATGATAATAACTTTAGTGCGGTTATTGTGTTCAATACAGTGAGTATATATATATCAATTATATACAGTATTGGTCTCTCAGGCCCCAAATGTTAGTAGGAATAGAAAAAAATTGGAAAAGAAAAGAAAAAACAACTAAAACAACAAAATAATATAATACGCGTATGTGGAATTCGTCGATGTTGCCGCCACCACATCATTTTCTACAAACTTCTTGGCACTGTATCTCGGTAAGTACTGATCAGATTCTAATTTTTTTTGTTTTATTACCTTCACAAAAATATGCTCTTTAATTCTGTAAGAAAAAATAATTTTTGTTTTTTTTCAAAATTTCTTGGACACTGGTGCGTGACTTCAGATTTTGGCCTTGGACCCTGAAAGGATTAAAGGAGGCTTTATTATTATTTTAGCTCAACTGCCTATGGTGGCTTCCCGCTCTCTTTTTCTTGATCACTTCCACTCCCATTCTCATGCCACCGCTGTGTACACAGATGGCTCTAAGTCTTCAGACGGCGTCGGATTCGCAGCAGTGTTTCCGGACAGCGTCGTGTGGGGACATTTACTATCTTCAGCTAGCATTTTTACTGCTGAACTGTATGCCATTCTTGCAGCACTTATTCGTATCGCATCTATGCCTGTGTCATCATTTGTAGTAGTCTCAGACTCCCTTAGTGCTCTACAGGCTATACGAAAATTTGATACATCTCATCCCCTAGTTCTCCGTATCCAACTTTGGCTATGCCGTATCTCTACCAAACATAAAGATATTGTTTTTTGTTGGGTCCCTGGTCATGTCGACGTACAGGGCAATGAACAGGCAGACACTGCCGCGCGGTCAGCAGTACATGACCTACCAATTTCCTATCGAGGTGTTCCATTTCTGGACTATTTTGCTGCAATAGCTACCCACCTTCGCACCCGTTGGCAACAACGTTGGTCAACTCTGCTCGGTAACAAACTTCATTCTATTAAACCGAGCATAGGTTACTGGCCGTCTTCTTGTCATCAGTGCCGAGGTTGGGAGACCACTCTCTCCCGCCTTCGCATTGGTCACACTCGTCTTACTCATGGGTATCTCATGGAGAGGCACCCTGTTCCTCTCTGTGAGCAGTGTCAAGTTCCAGTATCGATTAGCCACATTCTGTTAGACTGCCCACTGTCAACGAGCACGCAGAATTTACCTCCAACGTCGTCTTCGTTCTACTACTCTCTCTTTACCTTCCCTTCTTGCTGATGGACCCTCCTTTAATCCTGACTCTCTCCTTGACTTCTTGACAACGACTGATTTACTCCACAAACTCTGATGATACTTTTCGCACTCCCCTCAGCCCTTTCTAGTTCAGTCTCTTGCTGCCCTTTACCCTTTCACCATCCACTGCCCCGCTGTTATCCGTAACCTATTACTCATCCATCTCCCTTTTGCCACCTGATGCCCTTGCTTCCTTCCTGCCCTGCAGCGCTGTATAGTCCTTGTGGCTTAGCGCTTCTTTTTGATTAATAATAAATTATTATTATTATTATTATATTTTCTTTTTTAATTTGATCCAGGTGCGTAGTTTGAACACCATGACAGTTCTTATATACAATACCAACAAGTACTGAACACTTGCTGCTAGGTTGAGGGACTGATTCCCTGAACTTTTACTTCATCAGACCTTTGTATTTATCCCTGTATTGTATTGATAAAACCACTGGTTGGCAAAATGTCTACAGAATAGAGATACCCTGTTGTTGCACATGTCTAATTCCTCCACTAGCAGTTTTTGCCATATTAGCCAGGTTGTGATGGTTATGTATGCCAGTAGGCTGCAACAATCTGGGTGAGTGACTTAAGTGCTTTACTAAGAGCCCCCTTTCATCAAAATTTTCCTGTGACTTGTTTCCTATAACTTGGAACAAATTATAGATACAGTTTTGACTACAGTTAATGGACTTGGAATTTTGCCTAACACCCAGAAATACTTACAGGTAATATTGGCTGTTTCCTACCAAGGTAGGGTGACTCAAAAATGTTAATTCACCATAATTAATTCAATAGCTGTATTACCAGAAGTGAGCATGCATCATAATTACAATAATCCTCCAAAAAATAACATGCTCACTCCTGCTTCAGTGTAGGCATTGTAATTTTCTCACCTCCAGGATTTAAGTCTGGCAAACCAGATAACTGGTAACATGAAAATGAATTACTCACTATTACAGGAGAATGTTATTGATACAGGTAGTAGCAAATTTTTAAAATACAGATGTAAATTCCTAATGAGGGTAAAGAAGTAATGAAATAGAGGTATTTTGTTAAAAATCACTGAATCCTTAAATGGTTACAGTGCTTTGTAACTCATACAGCATAACAAATAAAAAAAGAATAAATGGAAATGGTTTGGTGGGAGCAAGTGTATGGTCAATTTGCCTAGGTACAATTTACAATATGAACTTTTGCATTTACTTTTGAGATCTGTACTGTGTGTACACCTTCCCTATGATTATACAGTGTAATGCAGCCTTGATGTAATTTACATTTTTTAGCTGCTTTTCAGGGAATAACTTTATTTGATCATACACACTGGTATTTTTCTAGACCACACTGTGTTGCTGATTGCTTTATTGGTGGCTGGATTGGCATCTGTGGTAATTTTGATTGGAGTTGCCACGATATTCCGTGACCATCGAAAAGAGAGGGAAAGGGAAAGAGTCCATGTCCGTTGCCAGCAACCTCGTTACAGTCACTACATGCCTTCAGAAAGGTAGAACTTGATTTACTGTACTATACAAAACTAATTTGGCTTGCATTCAATTTTAAGGCTTGTAAACTAAAAATCTTTATTACTAGGATGGTATAATGGTGTTGATAAAATTATAACCTAAATTTCATGCTTTTAAGTTTGCTGATAACATGTGGATTCATTATGTTACCCATTTTAGATATTCATGTTTGTAAATTTAAACCTGCAGAACTTTAATTAATTTTTATGAATTTCAGTTTTTCATACTTTAAAACTTGCACAGATTACCAATTACAATTAATTGGTAGGTGTTAATTTTTTTTCATTATGAAAACTATGAATTTGCTGGTTCTGTATAACTTGGGAGCATTTGGATTGTTATTTAGATCACTGTTTAATGATATTTAAGCAGATACAAATATATCAATTTAGAATTGTTATAAATCTGGCAATAATTTAAGATAGCATTTTTTTTAACCCTTCATGAAAAAAGAGTGCTATAACTGGAACAAATTAACAATAGCGTATAGTAACCAATACAGTACCCTTAATTAAATCTCTCCACAAAGCCATAAGGATTTTTGTGGATTATGAAGTTAAGTTTAAATTCTATAATTTTCCAAACAAAACTACGTGTTAAAGATGTGATGTACTGTGATGTAAAACATACACGAGATTTCATCGCAATTTTTATTTATAATGTATATGTACAATACGTTTTAATAGTTTACAAAGTTTTTAGGGTATTTTTTGAGAAGATATTGTTTCTGCATTTAAGGTCTAGTATATTGTTTTACCATTTTTTTTTTGTAAGAGAGAAGAGACTATAAACAAAATTGCCAGTATTAGAAAATAATTAAGAAATTTTCCTAGCACAGTCAACCCTAGCTTAATGAAAGTTCACATGCTGTAATTTTGAATAATGGGGAAAAACTAAATTTCTCCACTTATTTACCAGTTTTGCATTACTACCTCATTCTAGGGTGTCAACCATCAACAAATAGTGTATACACATTTAAATTCACTAGAAAAAATAGAGAAAAATAAAGAAGTGAACATATCTGTTGATCAACAGTAATATAATAATACATTCCTTGGCTAATTTGTATCAAACAAATTGGAACCCTCCAAGCTAGTAGTGTGGGTGCAGCAGCAACAGGAGTGGTGGTGCTGGTGCATTTGGCTTGCCTTCACCATGTCACATCCATATTAAACTCCTGACTGTTTTCGATTATGGCATACACAAGTTGGACAGATAAAATGTGAGGTAATTTTATTATATTCACAAAGAGCACTAAACTCTTAAATTGTGTGGTAGAGAATACACTTTGCATGTTTTGACATTTATGCTAGGGACAGTCAAGAGATAGTTTTGTTTTCCATCATGACTGCCTCGTCTCCCTCTTTCCCATACTTCCATCGTAATAAATAAGAATTACAGAAATTCATATGTGGGGCAGTGTTCCATTACTGTCATATCCATAAAAAGTGCTTCAACACAATAGTACTGTTAGGGAAATTGCTTATTCTCATGGTTTCATTAGGTGAAAGCCAGTCATGAAGGGGTGTTTGAAAGAGTATTGCCTGTAAAACTTGATGGCTCTTTAAATTTGCTGTCTTGTAGTCATAGCTGCTAATGAAGACTTGTATCTGTAACTAATATTAATACTCTGGAGCAAAGATGAGAGAGATGATACTGCAATATGTACCTGGAAGATATGGAAGGGCCAGGTCCTAATTCTACACACTACCATCACTTACTGGAGGGACATGGAAGGAAGTGTAAAATAAATCTAGTGCAAAGTAGAGGCACCATATACACATTAAGAGAAACTTTCAATATCTATGGCTCAAGTCGATTAAGCCTGCTACCATCAGATATTGGAAATATTGCCAGAACAAATGTAGAAGCCTTTAAAAGGAAACTGGATCAATCAGGCTGTAGTAGTTGTAGGCCAACTATGAGCTTTTTTTTGAATAGGTATTTGACAAGGAAATTTTACCAAAGGTTGGGCGAGTAGGGTAGAAAAAAAAACTAAATCAGTCACACATCACAGTAAATGCTAGGGAGAGAGATTACCAGCAGAAGTTACTGGCAGACTGCTTAGCCATCCTCCCATTGACCATCATAACATACAATTTGCAGACAATTCAGATGTGTAGTAGTGTCATTACATTTATAAAAAGGTGCTAAACTTTCAGAATAAAACTGCTTGATTACAAAGTTGTGCTATGGCTGAAATCAGAGACTGTAGTGTTCACTTCCTAGCTGGGAAAGATAAGAGGATATAGGAGAGAAGAGAAAAAAAAAAGGCATGGGAGGAAGGGAAGACAATCTCTTGAGTACAGAGCATAATTACAAATCTCACCCTTTCCCCTTTCCAAAAAATAATAGCAATTAGATATGGATTATTATTATAATAAAAAAGAAGCGCTAAGCCACAAGGGCTGTACAGCAATTAGATATGGAACATTGTTGTCTTGGTTGGCATCTTGGGTTATAACATGGGTGGGAACATGTGAATCTCCTAATGTATTTTTTGCTTATGGAACATTTTGTCTTGTCATCATCTAGGTCATTAGGCAAGGGTTGACTTTAATTTGTGAATATATAATTTACAGTTAAGAAGTGAATGATGGAGAAAGAATTTCTTTTACTGGGTTGTCCTGGTAGAACACAGTTGACATACTAAAAAAGAAGTATTTTATTATAGCAAATTATTTAAAGCCAATAATTGGTATTTACTATTAATATTTCTTAGTGTTTGTACTTATGCATTATAAAATGGTGTGCATGACTTTTATGCTTTAGGTTATTGAGGAGACTACCAGTAATTAGATGTACAAGTATTTTTAATATTTAGTTGTGCAATACACAGAATTAGGACACTGGCAGAATTTGAATATACAGTATTATCATGGTCTGTTTCTTCTCTACATAACATGTACCACTACTTCATAAAGATATCTGTGGAATGATTTTATTTTATCTAACCTCAGTCTGCTTTACAAGATACATTAAAATATTAGTAATAAGAAATATATACTGCACTGGCATTTCAGCTTCTTATTCACCTTCATGTGTTAATACTTTATCATTGCCTTATGAATACCTGTACTGTAAGAATTAGGTATGCAAAGGAAATCACTTCAATTAGGCTATGTATTTATGATTTGAAGTTTGTGTCCCATATTATACAGTGGCCCCTTGACTTACAAAGATCTTGACTTGGGATAAGTTTGAGTTACTATTTTTTTTTAACATGTCGGCCATTTCCTATCGAGGCACAAAGAAAAAAAGAAAAACTTTAATCATTATTCAACACTTTCACCATCTCTCATACATAATCACTGTCTTTGCAGAGGTGCTCAGATACGACAGTCTAGACATACCTCCAAACTGCTTTTTTGATTTAAAAGACCTAAACTTGAATAAGTTATCTAGAGGCCCCAGTGTGTGCAGCTAGGGGAATAGTTCCGAGTTATTGGAAATTTAATTTAGGAAGGAATCTACTGAAATTCTTTAGATTAAAATAGATATGAATCTATGATTTGCACCACAGATTTCTGAGCACTGACAACAAAATAATCGTGGTCGATTTACTAGGAACCTAAACACCTCATTTAACCCTTAAACTGTCCAAACGTAGATTTATGTTCACCTGCGTAATGCTCCAAACATAGATCTACATTTTTTTTACATGCTTTCAAATGAGGAAAATAAAGGTCGGAGTGCTATGCACGTAAACGTAGATCTACATTTGGACAGTTTAAGGGTTAAAGTGCAGGCATTGTACTTCCTATTTCCATGACTTGAGTCCGGCTAACTGGTTTCCATGAATCCCTTCACAAAATATTACCCCGCTCACACTAACATATCATCAGGTCCCCAAAACCATTCGTCTCCATTCACTCTTATCTAACACGCTCATGCACATTTGCTGGAAGTCCAAGCACCTTGCCCACAAAACGTCCTTTACCCCCTCCCTCCAACCTTTTCGGGGACGACCCCTACCCCACCTTCCTTCCCCAACAAGTCATTCTACTTTGTTCCATTCTCTCTAAATGACCGAACCACCTCAACAGCCCTCTGACTAATACTTTTAGTAACTCCACACCTGCTCCTAATTTCCACACTACGAATTCTCTGCATAATATTTACACCGCACATTACCCTAAGACACGACATCTCCACTGCCTCTAGCCGCCACCTTGTTGCAGCATTTACAGCCTGTGCTTCACACCAACGTAAGTGTGTTGGTACCACTATACAGTGGACCCCTGGTTAACGATATTTTTTCACTCCAGAAGTATGTTCAGGTGCCAGTACTGACCGAATTTGTTCCCATAAGGAATATTGTGAAGTAGATTAGTCCATTTCAGACCTCCAAACATACACGTACTAACGCACTTACATAAATACACATACATAATTGGTCGCATTCGGAGGCAATCGTTATGCGGGGGGTCCACTGTACTCTCGTACATTCCCTTCTTTGCCCTCATGGATAATGTTGTCTCCACAGATACCTCAATGCACCACTCGCCTTTTTTCCTTCATCAATGCTATGGTTTACCTCATCCTTCATAAACCCATCCACTGACAAGTCAACTCCCAAATATCTGAAAACATTCACTTCCATACTCCCTCCCTCCAATGTAATATCAAATTTTTCTTTATCTAAGTTGTTTGATACCCTCATCACCTTGCTCTTATCTATATTCAATTTCAACTTTCTACTTTTACACACCCTCCCAAACTCATCCACTAACCTTTGCAACTTTTCTGTAGAATCCCCCAAAAGCACGGTATCATCAGCAAAAAGTAACTGTGCCAACTCCCATTTTGTATTTGATTCCCCATAATTTAATCCCACCTCTCTCCCCAACACCCTAACATTTACTGTTTACCTTTCATAAAGGAATTTAGTTTTTGAGTTTCAAAGAAAATGTTGAGATAAGATACAGGTACAATGGTCAGCATGAGTGGGTGTACCTCAGCCAACCAGCAATGTAGTAGCTTGCCTCTTGGGCAGTGTCTGGCCCAATAGGAGCTTCAGTTGGGTGGTTTAGCAGCCAGTCAGTGATGGGAATGAATGTGTCTCAGCTAATAGCAGTATTTATGCAACAGTTTGTTTCCTCTTCAGTTTGAAGGTATCATGTGTGTTGCTTGCACCAACTCTGGATGATTTACCCTTCATAACTGCATTTATGATTTAAATATGAAATCTTTTGCATTACCAAGTCATTGTGGCCTCTAAAGCATATAGTAAACAGGCAATTTCTTTGAAGATCAGGCAAGATTTATTATTATTATTATAATCATATAGTAAACAGGCAATTTCTTTGAAGATCAGGCAAGAAATTGTGAAAAAGCACTTGAGTTAGGAATAAGTGAATTGGTGTGTGAGTACAACTTTCCTCAATCACTCATCTCTATTATCAAGCAAAAAGAAATTGAAGAATATCAAGGTGGTTGATGAATCAAGGCTAGTGAAAAAAGGCAGATAAATTATCATGGAGATGGAAAGACTGTAGCTATAGTGGATTAGATAGAAGCAGATAAAGGGGGAGAGTGCCTGCATGTCATAGCTGTGCACCCAAGGTACAGTAAAAGTCACACTTCCAGGGTCTTGGAACGAATTACGTACCATAAAACCATGTATTTTGGGGTTTGAGTCAAGATAATTTTGAGGTACAATATATCTTCTGGAACAGATTAATATCATAACTCAAAGGACCACTGCATAATCTTGCATGATTGATATAAAAACTTCACTTTGCCACTTACCATTAAGTACAGAATTTTGACATAAAACATACACAAATGAATGCATGTATAAACATTACAACATTTACATTGTACATCATAATGTATTGCTTCATTGCTACATTGTAAATGAAGGAATATTTATTCCTAGAATAACTCTAATCTGGAACATGTTCGTACAGCATAACATCAACAAAATGAAGTCAGTTGACCAAATGAAATCACTGGCCCACAGATGGCTCCAACTTCATCCTGTTCCATATTTGTATGTATCTTGATATAAAAAGGCTTTCAAATGAGTTACTTTACTTTTTATTGCTAAAGAAACCAGTTTGATTCCCAAAGAATGAAAACTGATTGTACCATTCTACCTGGGTGCTAACCCCCCCCCAATGATTATGCAATCTGTCCACTAAAATTATTTACAATCCTAATTAAGGGAAGCGATACTTGTACAGGTCTCCCTCAACATTCGTGTTTTCCACTTTCGCGGTCTTCGAACATTCGTGAATTTCCAGCTGCCCAATCATATTTAAAATATGTCATTAAATATGTTAAGAATTGTGGCAGTGGCAGAGTTTGTTTGGAGACAGAACAAGATAGTCCTTCAATATGACGCTAATATCAACTCTACGGCTTATTTATCTATCACAATTCATCTAATATGACATAATAAACAATATTAATAACATAGAAACATGACATATGCTCTAGAATGAATAACATAGGTCATTAACCCTTTGACTGTTTCCGACATATAAATACGTCTTACGAGCCAATGTTTCTGACGTATTTATACGCACAAATTCTAGCGGCTTCAAATCAAGCGGGAAAGGCCTGGTAGGCCTACATGAGAGAGAATGGGTCTCAGTGGTCGGTGTGCACCCTGTGAAAAAAATCTGGGACCCAGCGGTGCATTGTGGGAACGCCATGTTGTTAGTTCATTTTCACCATGCCTCTCGGTAAGAAGTTCCTCACTCCTCGGCGGATTGGAGGTCTTTTGTTCCCAAGTGATAGCTCTAACAGCGATGAAAATGTCAGTGACAGTGAATTCCAGGGTTTTGAAGTGAGTGTTACCGGAAAAAGTGCCCAGGATAACGTAATTAGTGATGAAAACCCAGATGACCCACAACCTTCCACCTCTGGTGCTGGGCCGGCTTGTTCACGTTCACGTTCGCCTGTACCAGGACGAAAGAGGAAACTATTTGGTCGTGTACAACACCCAGATGTTAGCAGTGATAGTGATTTCAAGGTCATTGAAAGCAGTTCTAGTGACAGTGAGAGTGAATATTCCCCAGTGAAGCGGCAGTATGTATGACGTAGCATGAGGTCTGGTAGTGTTTCATATGTTGTTCCAAGGGGAAGGAGAAACTCTGGGAGCACATCCCGTGGCCCTACACCACGACCTGATAGTGAAGATGACGATATTGTAACGATGGGTATGAATGATGTGAGTGATGGAGCAGGCAGTGGTGGTGATAGTGAGGGTGGCACGGCCCATGTGGCACCATCAGCGGACCACGCTACTACCCACGCTGCTGACTCTGCACAACAACCAGCCTCGCCCTACCCCACACTCCCACAACCACAACACGGTACAATGTCCAGACCCCACCAGCAGACCGCATCCGGGATTGGCAGGACGGTGACGAGTTTGTTCCCAGTCCCCATAACTTTGATGAAACACAAAGTGGAATAAAGCCATCTTGTCCACTTGGGAACAATGCCAGTGAACTGGACTGCTTTGAGTTATTCTTCGATGAACCCCTGATGGACATCATTGTCAGGGAAACAAACACATACTGTGATTACACCATGGCAAATACAATTCTCTCACCAAAATCAAGGCTACACAAGTGGAAGGAGACAACTGTTGCAGAGATGTACCTGTTTTTTGCCACAATAATGCTTATGCCACATGTGTATAAGCACACTGTCACCACATACTGGGCAACAGAACGCCTGATTTCAACTCCAGGTTTTAGTGACATTATAGGTGTCAATCGTTTCCTGATACTGTTATGTATGTTACACTTTTCAGACAAAACCAGGCCTGACAGAAGCGACAGGTTATATAAGATCAGAAATGTGTTTATGTACCTGAAACAAAAGTGCTGCATGTATTTTTATCCCTTCAGGAAGCTTGTTATTGATGAGTCCTTGATTTTATTCAAAGGAAGACTCTCATTCAAGCAATATATACCAAGCAAGAGGAAACGCTTTGGTATAAAGCTATTTGTACTGTGTGATTGCAGAAGTGGTCTAGTTTTGGATATCATTGTGTACACTGGCAGACAAATAATTGCAAAGTACCAAGGAGCAACTCCTGCAATAGACCAGCGCCCACACACGTCATCTCGTTTCAGGCCTGGTGATCACTACCCCATACAACTGCCAAGAAAAATGCTCAGAAGAGGTGTTATGTATGTACACATACCACAAACACGCAGAGACACTCGTTTTATGTGTGAGGAGTGTGAAGTGCCCCTCTACATATACCCATGTTTCAAAGAGTTCCACAAGCTGCAGCAGTTCTAGGAACGTGTTTAGTGACTGTACATATGTATATATATTATGGAACAATAGTAATAAACATTGTTTTGTATTGTTTGTTTGTGTAAACAAAGTGTATACACAAACTAATAGTGATAAAGTTTGTTCTGTTATTGTGTTGTAAATAATGAGTGTATATTTGAACAATGCACCTTACATTGGTCTCACAGGCCACATAAGTTACCTGGAACAGAAAAATATTGAAAAATGCAAGAAACCTTTGAATTAGAGTAAATAAAAGAATACCGGGTGGGCGGCAGTCGCCGCTGTTGCCGTACGCACGTCACTTTTTGCAAACTTTGCGGCTCTATATCTTGGTAAGTACTGATGGCAAAAAATTTTTTTTAGGCTTAAAACACTCGCAAAAATATTCCTAACATTTTCATAAGAAATAATTTTTTTTTTTTCGAATATTTGGCGACATAGAATGACAGTTTCAGAGAGGGGCTTGAAACAGTCAAAGGGTTAAGTATGTTGCGAGTGTTGCTGTGTTGTTGTTGTATAAGGGCCACTGAGACATAAGCCGTACGTAGTGGTGGTGGAGGCGGCAGCAGCGGTAGAGACTATAGACGGCAGTGTTGTTAGTCACCTTATATAACTCCAACAAAATTGGAGGAGTTAGGTTCATGCTGTCCTTTTTCTATCGATTAATCGCTTAACTTACTTGCTACACAGTTAATTCTACACTTTATCGCTGGCTGGCGCTATAGCCTTTATCGACTTGTGCTGCTTTAGTATTGTACATATCGTAGAATCACAGAATCACTGAAGAAGGTACATTCTCCCCTCTCTCTTCCTCCTCCACTTTGGTACTCTGCTATGAGTTCTTTCTTGAATTCTATAGTTTTTTTTTTCACCTTTACCAAAGGGGTGGTACTAGTACAATATTTTACGAAGTTTTCATGTATTTTATGATTGTTCATGGTTCAATAGGTTAAGGAAGCAGTATTGTATTATATTTCCCTACAATATATTGGGGCACCAAACATTCGCAATTTTTCAACATTCGTGACATTCTTTACCCTCTAACCCTCGCGAATGTTGAAGACCTGTATACATTTTCTTCCTTTTGTGAGCAATTTAGAGTACAGATTTCCCTCCACATTCACAAGGGTTGAAAAATCGTGAATGTTTGGTGCCCAATATGTATTGTAGGGAAATATAATAATAGCATATACTTAGCCTAACAACACTGCTTCCTTAACCTACTGAACCATGAACAATCATAAAACACACGAAAACATCGTAAAATATTGTATGGTAAAGGTGAAAAAACTATAGATCAAGAAAGAACTCGTAGAAGAGTACCAAAGTGGACGAGGAAGAGAGAGGGGAAAATGTGCCTTCAGCGATTCTACAATATGTATGATACTAAAGCAGCATGAGTCGATAAAGGTTATAGCGCCAGCCAGTGATAAAGTGTAGCATTAACAGCGTAGCAAGTAAGTTTAGCGATTAATTGATAGAAAAAGTACAGCATGAAACTAACTCCTCCAATGTTGTTGGAGTTATATAGGGTGACTGACAACACTGCCGTCTCTACCGCCTCCACCACCACTATGTAAGGCTTATGTCTCAGTGGCCCTAATACAACCAACACAATAACACTTGTGACATACTTAATGATGTATTTTACTCATTCTAGAATATATGTCATGTTTCCATGTTATTAATATTGTTTATTATGTCATATTTGATGAATTGTGATAGATAAATAAGCCGTAGAGTTGATATTAGTGTCATATTGAAGGACTATTTTGTCCTATCTCCAAACACACACTGCCACCGCCACAATTCCTAACATACATAATGACATATTTGAAATATGATTGGGTGGCTGGGAATTCGCTAATGTTTGAAGCCTGCGAAAGTGGAAAATGCGAATGTTGAGGGAGACCTGTATAGCCTAATTCTGAAATACACACATTTCTTACTGTATTTAATACCTCCCTGGAATGTTTGATATTGGCCTCAATGCCCACACCTACTTTTAAAATGTATGTTGTAATTCTGAGTAATTTTCCTTACAACAGTAAATAAAAAATATAGTAAAAGTTTCAAGAATTCAATTAAAATAAAACCTTTATGCATAAATAATCCTGAAAGCTATAACACTACACGGAGGGTGAAAGCTCTTATTTAATGTATGTAGTGTAGTAACTTCCAAAGATATTGTATACAGTAATACCCCGGTTTTCGTCGTTAATCCGTTCCAGAAGGTCGGCTGAAATCCGAAATGGATGAAAACTGAAGTAATATTTCCCATAAGAAATAATGCACAGTGGACCCTCGACTAATGGTGACATCAAGTAACGGCAAATTCGTCTAACGGCGCTCTTTGGCATAAAAAAAATGGCTCTACCAACGGCAAAAAACTCATCTAACGATGTTCGTCCCGAACTTGTCCATGGGGCCTGAGCAGGCCCAGCCACTCCAAGACTCCATGTACAGCCAGTGTTTACAAGCCGTTTTGGTCGATTCCAAGTGTACCTACGATATATTTTGTATTCCAGTATTTTTAGTACTTGTAACTGCTAAATAAGCCCAAAGAAAGTTTCTAGTGCCACCCCTGTGATAAAGAAAGAAACACAATAAAATTCAAGAAAAAACTCGTAGCAAAGTACCAAAGTGGGGGAGGAAGAGAGAGGGGAGAATGTACCTTCTGCTGATTCACTGATTCTACGATATGTACGATACTAAAGCAGCAGGTATCGATAAAGGCTATAGTGCCAGCCAGCGATAAAGTGTAGAATTAACAGTGTAGCAAGTAAGTTAAGCGAGTAAGCAATAGAAAAACGACAGGAAAGTAACTCTCCAATGTTCTTGTTGGTGAGGGGCTCTTGATTTAGGGAATTGGATCTGTGCTCCAGTTCCCCGAATTAAGTCTGAATGCCTTCCACATCCCCCCCCCCAGGCGCTGTATAATCCTCAGGGTTTAGCGCTTCCCCCTTGATTATAATAATAATCTCCAATGTTCTTGGATGTGTGTACATCCGCTGAACTTACGCCAGCCTGCTATCTTCCACTATCCTAAACCTCTGCCAGCATCTCCTCTATCAAACTAACATCTCCAAGGTAAGTGTAAATATAAAAGTGTAAGCATAAAAGTAAATATATTAAGTGTAAATATAAAAGGACCCCAATGGAAATATGCAAGTCACACTGACTTTTTTGGGTTATCCTAGGTACTTTACACATATGCTGCTATGTATGATAATCTATGTAACTGTATTTGTGTATACCTGAATAAACTTATTTATAAATTAAAATGTAAATATTTCTTATTTATAAATTACATACATTGTTTAAGTGTGATGGTGGTGCTGGCAAAATCCTCCACTGCCACCAACACGGCTTCTCTCAGTGGCGGCCTTTAAACTCAACAACAACACTTACACCATTTACTCCTCTCATACATTATGAAATATTTTATTCATTCTAGAGTATATATCATGTTTCTGTTATTAATGTTGTTTATAATGTCATATTAGATGAATTGTGATAGATAAATAAGCCGTTGAGATGATATTAGCGTCATATTGAAGCATAATAAACTTGTCTTCCTCTTGCCTCTTACGTGTCTGTCATACACCAACAAGTCGAGTCGGTAAAGATAAATCAATAAAGGTAAGTGTGATGTTATATGTTCATTTATCTATTTTATTTGTGCTTTATATTTATTTGTCATTGTTTTCTGTATGTATATTTATATTAAATCTTTAAAAAAAATATTTTTTGTTAATACTTTTGGCTGTCTGAAACAGATTAATTGGATTTCCATTATTTCTTATGGGGAAAATTAATTTGACTAATGGCTAGCTCTCTGGAACAGATTAATGCCGTTGGTTGAGGGTCCACTGTAAGTCCAATTAATCCGTTCCAGACACCCTAAAATATTAACAAAAATACATTTTATAGAGAATAACTATAGTTTTATATACAGAAAACAATGAGAAATAAATATAAATGACTAATTTTAATAATTGAACATTACATACCTTTATTGAAGACTCTTGTTGGCATATGGAAGAAGGCCTTACCACACTGTATGTCACTTCACTTCTTGAATCTGTTGAACCAGTCTTTGCTGGCCTTAACCCCTAAACGGTCCAAACATACATGTATATATAAGTTCTCTTGCCCAGTGCCCTGAACATTTTTCTAAGTGTTGTAGGATTAAAATAAAAAAAATTAGGGTCAGTACCTACAGGTATGAGACTGTGAAGTTGGCACTTAATGCTCACCTGATGGCAACATCGAGTCCTCCTGCTTGCAGTAGTGTTGTCGATATACCTTTTGTTCTCATTTTTATATTTTATATAATTTTTATGTTCTGATAATTACAATTTATAGTAGTTCTTGTCATTTCATAACCAATCTTTGTTCTGACACTAATATTAGGTACTGCAATTATACTCAAATTGTCACAAGCACACTGACAGGTAGACATTTATACCTGCCTTGGTCATTTACTACTGTCTAGGAATATATACAAAGTATTTATAGGTCCCAGCAATGTTTTGGATATGTGGGAGTATACAATAATAATAATAAGTTCCCTCGAAGCATGATGTAAGCCAAATGTCAGTCCACTGCTGATAGTGCAGTGATAAGATAAGTGGTGACATTTGATGAGCATCAACGCTTTATTTGTTTTCACTGTTACACATAAACATGTCTGTCTGTCTCTGCTTGTCTCTCTGTCTCAGAGAGAACCACTGTGAACCAACAGGTATTCTTAAGCATTATATCTACAAGCACAGTATAGCACTTCGTCTGGATTTTTTGGGTTACCCTAGGTAATTTACACTATTTACATATAATTGTATTTGTGTACCTGTGAGACAGATAGAAATAGGTAGAAACAGAGAGAGAGACAGAAAGACAGAGACAGACAGAGATAGAGCCAGCCAGGCAGCCACCCAGCCAGCCTGCCAAGCACTTATTACACGTTCCAGAATTGTTTCTCTTTACTTAGGGCATAAGTTATAAGACATTCTCAAAGGGTGTTACACAAATGTTGCACACGGGTTATTATTGAGGTTTTTGAAATTTCCTCGACCACTTGTGGCCACATCCACCTGAAAGCCACTAAACTTGGGATCAACATCACATGACATCAGTGAATCCTTGGTGTTTGCTGTGCTGTTTTCTCTAGCTGGCGCTCTATTTAACTGGTGCTCCCACAAGGTACTAAGTGGTCCCAGATTGTTTTAATACTGTGCACACCAAGTGTTTAGACCCAGTCTATGCTGACCAGGCATCTCAGGCCAATCGTGCCAAATTTGGAGGTAGGAAAAATAAAACGTATATATACATTTGGGGCACTAGTGGTAAGAATGTATATGTACGTGTGGACCGTTTAGGGGTTAAATTCACCCCCACCACCACTTGTTCCAAGCATTTTCTTTACAAGATCCATATCCAACTGACTTGCCTTTTCACAAATTATCCCCTCCACAACACTATCTCCTGCTGTTTTTTCATTGATCCACACCAACAACAACAACTCCACATCCTCAATTGTTTGTGATCTCTGTTTTGTTATATTTACCCCTTTCCCAACATCACCTTCTTTGCCAGGATGGAACTGACTGTTGATGTCAACTTCCCATACATCCTGGCAAAATTGGCCACACGTATGCCACTTTCATATTTTGCTACAAGTTCTTTCTTTAACCCTGTCAGGGTCCATGCCATAGATCTACGGCTTTACGTTGAGGGTCCAAACCATAGATCTACGCCATGAGGTCAGCTCACTCTGATAAGCTGTGAGCGGTAAATTTGGGCCTAGATATGAGAGAATACATCTATGTAGTATGTGTGCACCACATAAAACAAATCCTGCAGCACAGTGCATAATGAGAGAAAAAACGAGACCATAATTTTCTATTAAAACAGCGATTTTGCATTTTTTTTGTATGTTTTTTATAGTTGCATTTGCGATTTCTTGGTCTCATTTGATAGAACTGAAGATATATTACAGAAATAGAGATGATTTTGATTGGTTTTAGTACTAGAAATGGCTTGAAAATGAGCTCAAAGTAGCAGAAATGTTAAATTTTTGCCAATGTTCAAGAGTAAACAAATGACCTCACACGTCTAATACACGCCAGCTGGTGGGTCTAATATACGTTCACAAATGTGTTAATATTATTTATACAATTATTACAATATTGCATAACAGTAAATCTTCTATTTTTTGGTTTGAATAAAAATTCACTATGTGAATAAAAAATAAAAATGGAATTCATTTGTAAAGCCTGAAAACATAACTAATGAACAGAGGAAATGTTAGTTTAGTGCCAGGAATGCCTGCATTGTTTATTCTGGACCTATTTTGAAATTGGAATATTTTGAACTTTGTGTTAAATTGGCCAAATTACCAATTTCCGATCACTTTATTTTGTAGTTGAAACAGTTGACTGGGCGATTTCTTGTGCTCAGTCGATAGAATAGATGTAATACTAGTGAAATAGCTAAGAATTTGGTCCACTGCAATAATGTAACAGGCCTAAAATGGGAGTCAAAGTCGGCAAAATCGCTGATGTGTAAATATTGCTGACACATCAATATTCGTGAGAGCAAAAGTTTGTCAATTTTCCATCAATTTTCAAACTTTTTGTTTTATTACCTCCAGAAAGATTCTCTACTATTTCATAAGAAAAAAATAATTTTTTTTTTTTTTTAAATTCTTGGACACTGGTGCACACTTTGAAATTTCTCCTCTGGTCCCTGAAAGGGTTAATTCTATCATATTTCTCACCCTTACCAAAGGGCTGGCACTCTGAACTTTCTTTGGCCCTATGGTGGCTTATTTCACAGTCACAATCAATAAACAAGCACAAAAAACAATGGATGAACGCGCGGAGTATTGCTAACGTAACGAGAGACAGAGGCAGACTGAGTCTGGTACGCATGAGAAGCAGCGTCCCGGGTGGGTGGATATGTCTGATATGGACAATTTCTGAGTAGATGTACGAAACCTGGGGAAAAATTTTGCCGAAAAAAGTGCTCGAAATCCAAATTGTACGATTTCCGCACTGGACGAAAACCGGGGGTCCACTGTACCAAATTTTAATTTTCAACAATAATTATTTTACCTTATTATATTTACCAATAACTACCTTGTATTTTACTCTAATTATATTTACCATTTTTTTAAATCTTTTAGCAAAAAAAAAAAAAAAAATTAAAGTAAAATACTACAAAATAATTAAAAGTTCTTTAAATTTTATCTTGCCTTCAAGCACAAAAAAATATCAATTTAAATGTAAATTAAGATTTAATAACTACTGTATATGGAAAGGGAGTCTAACAAGCATGAAGGCATCTAAAGGATATGAATCAGCACTGTATGACCCTTTCGAGATTAGCACTTTAATGATAATGTAAACAAAGGATACACAAATACATCAAACATTAAAAATAGCAACACTAAATATAAAAAAAGTGCTATACTTATGAGTATTATTAATCTCCCAAAAAGGAGTGCATTTTTCATATTGTGGAAAACTAACCATAATTCATTTTGTCATTTTTCGAGTGTTTAAATAAGAAATTGCTAGCAATTCAAGTACAGTATTCTTTATCTATACAAATAATTTGTAACTATGTATAAACTATTGAAACATTAACAGTACAAGAATGTTACTGAAATCTCTTATAATTAACACAACTGTGCTTTTATCTTTGCATGTAAAATCATTGTAACTAAAAAAAAATTGTAGATATGAAATACACATACTGTACCTCTGAAAGGTTGATGACCTTAACCTTACCCTAGTAATCCAGTTATGTCAGTGTAAAGACAGAAAAGCACTACATAGGTCCATACAGATCCAGGTCTAGATCATCATCCGAGTCGAGATCATCATCTAGATCTTCACTCCAGAAGACAACTTCCTGAGAAAAATCTCCGAGGCTTCTTTCTGATACCATTCTAGGATGATGCTCAATCCTGAGAATAAATGAACTGCTTAAATTATTTTTAATTTTTAGACATAGCTAATTTTCAATGAACATCACTCGGTAAACAAACAAAATTTCACCAATGATATTATGCAACTATAAGCCATCTTTATGCCTTGAACACTTATGATTCAAATTTATACAGTATGTCTATCTTTGACTATAAAATGCAAACAGCCACTACTCGAGCAACATGCCCTCCAAATCTCTTAACTGGATGCAGTATGCATTCAAGATATATTGTCTGCAATCATAAGTTCCATCATTTTTATTATATATTGTATACCTACTAAATTTACCTTACATTGGTATTTTGCATGCAGACTATATGTAAATGATTAAGTTCGCATTTTCATTTTATGAGTATCGCAATACAGTACACATGTTGGAAATTAATCGTGTTTCATGACCAATATATTTGTGATTATAATGAGCAGATCTAGCAGGCGATAAATGGTTACATACTGTACTTTGTCATTTAAGATCTCTCAAGAGAGGCTCACTGACTGGTGAGGGGCGTTTGATCCGAGTAATTGAACCTGTTATCTCCTTGGATTGAGGCTTTTGGGTTTAGCACTTCATTTATTTTATTATTATTGGACCGAATCTAAGTGCCTCCCATTTCCCAAGGTGTTCTATGGCCCCCAAGAAGTGTAGCTCTCTCCTAATTGCTGCAAAGCAAAAGCAACTGGCTTTTACTGAACTGTACATTATAGACTTGTTAAAGTATAATTAAGAAAATAGAGGAATAGAAGGGACAATTTGGGCCAACACGAATAGCTGAACATTGTAATGTGATGCACAAATAACCTGCACATAGGAGAATCAAACTTGTGACATTTTGGTCTGACTTGGACCATTAACCCGTAAACGGTCCAAACGTATACATACACGTTTTTTCAACATTTGAAAGTATGTAAAAGAAGTAGATTTTCAAATGTAAAAAAAAAAAAAAAAAAAAAAGAACTTTGATCTACTTTTTTTTTTTGTTTGAAAATATTTAAATAAAAATGTAATCTACTTTTGGAGCGCTACGCATGTGAACGTAGATCTGCTTGGACCATTTATGGGTTAACTATAGTTACACAAGTAGGAAAGGGAGCCAGTATATATACAATAAGGGGGCAGGGACAGGAGTAGAATGAGTGGGTAGTAGTATAATGTTAGAGGCAGTGACAGTAGTTTGGAATATGTAAAAAATATTCATAAGGAAACTGTAAAATGGCTGCACTTGGAAGAACTAAAAGCCTTAATAACAGATGAAAGATGATGCATAAGCACTTCAGTATAAAATATGATAAACTTAGTAAGATTATTTGCAACATTAAGAGGAATCGGTGATTGTACAGGAATATGGTAATTCAGATTTATTTAAAGACATGGCACAAGTATGCATACAAAAACCAAAATTGGAAATGGGTGGAGCGCCAGGAAAATGGTGGTTGGCAAGCTACAGAGGTGACTGAGACTGACGTGAGTCATCAAAACTAGAGGGTCCACAATGCCCTGTGAGAGAGAGTGAATATGAATGTGCAATGTACAGACCTCAGTGGCAACATGAAGACCCCATCAACTTCCCTTCTGCTCCAACACAACTGTCAACTTATCATAATTGTTGGTGACCTTAACCAACATCTTATACGGAGAGACTTTGCGACCTTGCAGTGTTTGACGTAAGAAACTTCATTGATTTCCCTACTTACATCTCTGGCTCCTCCCTTGACCCAGTAGAGAGTGATCTGGCAGAAGGTATAGTCACTTGTCAACCTCTCGGCTATGTTAAAGAGGTAATTGGCCAGCCCTTTGCTCTGAGCTCGCCGCCACCGACTGGAGTGCTCTTCTCCAAGGGGATGTTGACAACCAAGTGAATGCCTTCACTGACACATCCTTAATCTACAAGAACACATCCCTCACCGGCAGTATGTAACAAAGCCTACAGATCAGCCTTGGTTTGGCTTGTGTTGTCGAGAGGCTGCTACTGCTAAGTACAAAGCATGGTGGAGGTATAAGAGACATCCTACTACCTATAACAGGAACTTGCACAGGCAAACCTGTAGGCATATGGGAGAGTTCAAAAGTGGGCCATCTCTAAATGGGAGGTGGACACACAAAGAAAGCTAGCATCAGGTAGAGTGGGCTCCAAAACCCTGGTGGTTCCTGGTCAAGGACAGACAAGGTTATCTACCTGATGAACTTATTTCACCTCTAAATCGACAGGATGGGACCACCATTACTAGTAGTCAAGAGCAAGCGGACATCTTGCCGAACACTTTGCTACCAAAATGGAAGTTCCTGATCCAGCAAGGGATCCTCCTTGGCTAGCTGCAAGAACTGTGTCAAAATTGTCAGTGGGGACAATAAGGTAGGAGGAGGTGCATCATCATAAACTGCTTGACCAAGTAAAGGCTGTGGGCCCAAGATTGCCGAGATGTGCAGACCAGCTAACAGCACCTCTAACTCACATCTTTCAGCACTGTCTAGTACGTTAGGTAAGACACATATGCAACAGTTAGGTATCTTTATTTCGAAACGTTTCGCCTACACAGTAGGCTTCTTCAGTCGAGTACAGAAAAGTTGATAGAAGCAGAAGAGACTCGAAGACGATGTAATCAGTCCATCACCCTAAAAGTTTTGAGGTGGTCAGTCCCTCAGTCTGGAGAAGAGCATTGTTCCAAAGTTTGAAACAATATGGAGTTGAAGTGACAGGATGGAGCCTTATATAGCGCCAGGAGGTGAGACGTAGGTCACTAGTAGAACGCAGATGTTGGGAGGTCAGGTCCCTCTCAAATCCAGCCATTCTCACTAGTAGAGGTAGTTGAAGTTGATTTCAGGTCTGTACCAAGATACCCTTGTGTTGCAGTGTCTGACAGATTGAACATTAAAATGGTATAAAATACCGACAGATTGTTAGGGAAGACACATATGCAACAGTTAGGTATCTTTATATCTCTCTCCTTCTCGGGCATTATCTATTCCGGATATTGCCTTTCTTGCTTCGTCATTACCACCACCGATTCTGTTACTTGGTGATTTTAATGCCCACCATTTCCTCTGGGGGGGGGGGTCTCACTGTGATTCCCGTGGCATTCAGTTAGAGGCTTTTCTTGCCACCCACCCCCTCCATGTTTTAAATACAGGTATTCACACCCATTTTGATCCTCGGACTCACACTCTTGCATCGATCTCTCAGTCTGCTCTTCCTCCGCCGCATTAGACTTCACTTGGTCTGTTCTTCCGGACTTACATGACAGCGATCATTTCCCAATCATTCTTACTTCCCCTTCATATTCACCACCTCTTCGCATCCCACGCTGGCAATTTGATCAGGCAAATTGGAACCTTTACTCACACCTAACTGTTTTTAGAGGGGTTCCTTCTTCGTCCTCCATCGATGAGCTTTTACACCTCTTCTCATCCTCCGTTTTAACCACAGCTTCTCATTCTATACCCCAAACTTCGGGCAGGCATTCTCAGAAATGCGTGCCTTGGTGGTCTCCTGCTTGTGCTCGTGCAGTACGTTTGAAACGTGCTGCATGGGGCAGGTACCGGTACAATAGAACCACAGAGAGATTTCTTGATTTTAAGCAGAAGCGTGCGATCGCTCGCCGTGTCATCCGTGACGCTAAACGCACTTGCTGGCGAGATTATGTCTCCACCATCACCTCTGCTTCCTCTATGAGTGCAGTCTGGAAAAAAGTACGAAAACTGAGTGGTAAATATTCTCCTGACCCGGCTCCTGTTCTGCGGGTTGCCTGTGTTGATATAGCAAACTCTAGATGTTGCCAATGAAATTGGCAATCATCTGGTCTGTATTTCTCAGGGACTCCATCTATGCCCCTCATTTCTTTCCTCAAAGTCTGCCAGAGAGTTAGCACCCTTGGACTTTTCTTCTCTCAGAGAAGAACAGTATAATGTGCCTTTTACACTTCAAGAACTGGAGGCAACACTCTCAGCTTGCTGATCATCGGCAGCTGGGCCCGACGACATTCATATTCATATGCTTCAACATTTACATCAGTCAGCCCTTGCAGTCCTATTACGCCTTTACAATCTTATGTGGTCACAAGGAGTTCTTCCACAGCTGTGGAAATCCGCCATTGTTCTCCCTTTCCGCAAACCAGGCACTACGGGACATGAAACCTCCCACTATCGTCCCATTGCTCTTACTAGTGCAGTTTGCAAAGTGATGGAACGCCTAGTAAATAGACGTTTAGTGTGGTATTTAGAGACACACAACAGTCTCTCCACTCGTCAATATGGCTTTCGTAAGGGACGTTCTACCATAGACTCCTGACTACGCTTGGATACGTATGTTCGTAATGCCTTTGCGAATAACCACTCAGTTATTGCCATATTTTTTGACCTTGAGAAGGCATATGACACAACTTGGAGGTATAATATTTTAGCCCAAGCCCACTCCTTAGGCCTTCGAGGCAATCTACCATCCTTCCTTAAGAACTTTTTAACTGACAGGCATTTCCGTGTTCGGGTTAATAATGTGCTCTCCCCGGACTTTATCCAAGCTGAAGGTGTCCCCCAGGGATGTGTTCTGAGCACAACACTTTTTCTCCTTGCTATTAATGATTTGGCCTCTAGTCTTCCATCAAATATTTGGTCATCACTCTATGTTGACGACTTCGCTATTGCCTGTGCAGGCGCTGACTGTCACCTTATTACAGTTTCTCTCCAGCATGCAGTCGACCGTGCTTCCAATTGGGCCACCACACGTGGGTTTAAATTTTCCAGCACTTAAACCCACCAAATTACTTTCACTAGACGCTCTGTCATCTCTGATCATCCTTTGTACCTCTATGGCTCCAGTATCCCTGAACGTGATACAGTCAAGTCTCTGAGCCTCCTCTTTGATCGTAGGTTATCCTGGAAACCTCACATTGCCTCTCTGAAGGCAACTTGTCACAGCCGGCTGAACCTTCTTAAAACCCTTGCTCATCTTTCATGGGGAGCTGATCGTCGAACCCTCCTTCGCCTACATTCCACCCTTATCTTATCGAAACTTGATTATGGTGACCAGATCTATTCAGCGGCATCTCCTGCTACTCTCTCTAGCCTTAACCCCATCCATCACCAAGGATTACGTTTATGCCTTGGTGCTTTTCGCTCTTCCCCTGTCGAGAGCCTCTATGTAGAAGCGAACGTTCCATCCTTATTCGATCGCCGTGATGCCCATTGCCTTCGCTACTATGTACGCTCTCATGATCTCCGCAATCCTTCCATTTATAAAATGGTCACTGATATTAGTAGACATTCTTTATTTGTTCGCCGCCCCTGTTTACTCCGTCCCTTCTCTCTTCGCCTTCATTCGCTCTTGTCTTCTCTTCAATTACCACCTTTCTATGTACATGTAGCATCTCACTTTTCCCTACCCCCCTGGGAAGTTCCAGCTGTTCGAGTCTGTTCTTTCTCTCTCTCTTGCTCAAAAGCCCAACTGTCTACGGTCGCTTCCCGCTCTCTTTTTCTTGACCACTTTCACTCTCATTCTCATGCCATTGCTGTGTACATAGATGGCTCTAAGTCTTCTGACGGCGTAGGATTCGCAGCAGTGTTTCCGGACAGCGTCGTACAAGGGCATTTACTATCTTCGGCTAGTATTTTTACAGCTGAATTGTATGCCATCCTTACAGCACTTATCCATATTGCATCTATGCCTGTGTCATCATTTGTGGTCGTCTCAGACTCCCTTAGTGCTTTACAGGCTATACAGAAATTTGATACACCTCACCCCTTAGTCCTCCGTATCCAACTTTGGCTATGCCACATCTTTACCAAGCATAGAGATATTGTTTTTTGTTGGGTCCCTGGTCATGTTGACGTACAGGGCAATGAACAGGCAGACACTGCTGCGCGGTCAGCAGTACATGACCTACCAGTTTCATGTAGAGGTATTCCATTTACGGACTATTTTGCTGCAATATCTTCCCAACTTCACACCCGTTGGCAACAACGTTGGTCTACTATGCTCGGCAACAAACTTCAATCTATTAAACCGAGTATAGGTTACTGGCCGTCTTCTTATCACCAGTGTCGAGGTTGGGAGACTACTCTCTCCCGTCTTCGCATTGGCCATACTCGTCTTACTCATGGATATCTCATGGAGAGGCGCCCTGCTCCTCTCTGTGAGAATTGCCAAGTTCCATTATCAGTCAGCCACATTCTGTTGGACTGCCCACTTTATCAACGAGCACACAGAATTTACCTCCGTCGTCGTCTTCGCTCTGCTGCTCTCTCTTTACTTTCCCTTCTCGCTGATGGGCCCACCTTTCATCCAGACACTTTCACTGACTTTTTGACAACAACTGACTGACTTCACAAATTCTGATACCTTCAGCCCTTTCTACTACAATCTCTTGCTACCCTCTACCCCTGTACTATCCCCTGCCCCGCTGTTTTCTGAAACCTACTGATCATCCCTCCTCCCTTCTGCCAGAGTTGAATAACTATAGGCCAATATCCAATTTACACCCTCTCTCAAAAATCTTCGAAAAATTAATTCACAAACGAATCTACTCCTACCTCATCTCCCAAAACATTCTCAACCCCTGCCAATTTGGATTCAGGCCTAATAAAAATACTAATGATGCTATTATACACATGCTAGAACATATATACACTGCAATAGAGAAAAAAGAAGTCCCACTGGGGATCTTCATTGACTTACGTAAAGCTTTTGATACAGTTGACCATGACTTGCTCCACGTAAAATTGTCACACTATGGTATTAGAGGGCACTCCCTCAACTACCTCAAGTCTTACCTCAGCAACAGAAGCCAATATGTGTACGCAAATGGGGAAGCTCTTCCGCACAACCAATTACAGTTGGTGTCCCACAGGGAAGTGTCCTTGGCCCTCTTCTCTTTCTCCTATACATAAATGACCAACCAAATGCTTCGCAATTACTCAAACCCACACTTTTTGCAGATGACACTACATACGTCTTCTCTCACCTGAGCCCAGTCATGCTAGCCAATACTGTAAACACCGAATTACAGAAAATATCTACCTGGATGAGGACTAACAAACTTACACTAAACATTGACAAAACCTACTTCTGAGAGGGCCTGGCGACTCTCAAAGGGTTAATTAAAATGCCGACTTTGTGGTCTATTCTTGTATAGTATTTATAGTTGTATTCTTGTTTTCTTGGTCTCATTTGATAGAATGGAAAACATATTACAGAAGTAGAGGTGATTTTGATTGATTTTCCTATGAAAAGAACCTTGAAATCCAGCTCAAAGTAGGGGAAATGTTTGATTTTTGCCGATGTTCAAAGGTAAACAAATGATGTCATTTTCCAATAAATATCCAAGTAGCCATTCTAATATGCAGTCAAAAATGAGTTGACATTATTTATACAATTATTACAAAATTTGCAGTAGTCTGCATAACAGTAAATCTTCTATTTTTTGTTTGAATAAAAAATCAAAATAGAAAGCAAGAGTAATATCAGAGGGGCTGAAGACATGACTTATAAACAAATAAAATATTATTTTAGGGCCAGGAATGTCTGCATTGTTCATTCTGGACCCTATATTGAAATTGTCATACGTATTTTTTAATTTTCGTGAAATTGGCCAAATTGCAAATTTCTGACCATGTTATTGGGTAGTTGAAATCAGTAAATGGGCAGTTTCTTGTACTCAATCAATAGGAAAAATGGAGTTCTAAAGAAATAGATACAAGTTTGATCGACTGGAACAATGGAATTAGCCGAAAATAGGGCTCAAATTGGGCGAAATTGCTGATTCGTAAATATTGCCACGGTCACTACGCGAGAGCGTAATTCCGTCAGTTTTCGGAAATTTTGCGACACCAGTAGACACCTCAGGATTTGGGGTTGCGACAGTCAAGGGGTTAATATATTTGTAGATGAGGTTGTAAAAGAAGTAAATGCTAGGGTGTTCGGGAGAGGGGTGGGATTAAATTATGGGGAATCAAATACAAAATGGGAGTTAACGCAGTTACTTTTTGCTGATGATACTGTGCTTATGGGCGATTCTAAAGAAAAGTTGCAAAGTTAGTAGATGAGTTTGGGAGGGTGTGTAAAGGTAGAAAGTTGAAAGTGAATATAGATAAGAGTAAGTTGATGAGGGTATCAAATGATTTAGATAAAGAAAAATTAGGTATCACATTGGAGAGAGGGAGTATGGGAGAAGTGAATGTTTTTAGATATTTGGGAGTTGACATGTCAGCGAATGGGTTTATGAAGGATGAGGTTAACCACAGAATTGTTGAAGGAAAAAAGGTGAGTGGTGCGTTGAGGTATCTGTGGAGACAAAAAACTTTATCTATGGAGGCAAAGAAGGGAATGTATGAAAGTATAGTGGTACCTACACTCTTATATGGGTGTGAAGCTTGGGTTTTAATAAAATGCTGCAGCAAGGAGGCAGTGGAAATGTCCTGTGTGGTGTAAATATTATGCAGACAATTCGGAGTGTGGAAATTAGGAGAAGGTGTGGAGTTACTAAAAGTATTAGTCAGAGGGTTGAACAGGGGTTGTTGAGGTGATTTGGTAATTTAGAGAGAATGGATCAAAGTAGAATGACATGGAGAGCGTATAAATCTGTAGGGGAAGGAAGGTGGGATAGGGGTCGTCCTCGAAAAGGTTGGAGGGAGGGAGTAAAGGAAGTTTTGTAGGTGAGGGGCTTGGACTTCCAGCAAGCGTGTGTGAGCTTGTTAGATAGGAGTGAATGGAGATGAATGGTTTTTGGGACCCGACGAGCTGTTGGAGTGTAAGCAGGGTAATATTTAGTGAAGGGATTCAGGGAAACCGGTTATTTTTACATAGCCGGACTTGTATACTGGAAATGGGGAGTACAATACCTGCACTTTAAAGGAGGAGTTCGGTATATTGGCAGTTGGAGGGATATGTTATATATCTTTATAGTATATGCTTGAAAACAGTTGTATCTGGGTGCCTCTGTAAAAACAGTAATTATGTATGAGTGAGGTGAAAGTGTTGAATGAAGATGAAAGTATTTTCTTTTTGGGGATTTTCTTTCTTTTTGGGTCACCCTGCCTTGGTGGGAGACAGCCGACTTGTTGAAAAAAAAAAAATCTTCCATTCTATCAAATGAGACCAAGCTAATATTTAATTGTATAATTTATTAACTTATGCCACACACTGCACAATTTCAGTTGTGAGTGAAAAGATTAACTGGGGGCTTGGGGTTATGGAATACAGGGATGTCTTTCTCAGATCATGCTACGATTTAAATATATTTATTTATTATATTTATGAGGGGAGCACTAGACCCAATGAGGTCATACAGTGCTTAGGGGGAATGGAAGGTATTCAGGCTGTCTTCACTTATCTAGACTTAAGTAGTCTAAAAGTATTAGGTTAAGTTTACCCGAAATGCCTTGGCATGATAGCGGCTTTCTTTGTACCAATTAAATTATGAAATGTAAACACATATTGCAATCTTAGCAAAGAAATAAAGTTTTGATTTGATTTGATTTGAAAAACTGGAGCACAGGTCCAATTCCTCATCTGTACACAGAGCTCCTGACAAGCAGCAAAGAAACTCCCTTGAAGGGATGCTTCCCCATTACTAAAAATGATAATTTTCCCCATGAATATACATTAATACTGTACTATACTCCTACTTACACTTTGGTCACACTTCACAAACACGCACATGCATATATATATACATACATCTAGGTTTTTCTCCTTTTTCTAAATAGCTCTTGTTCTTCTTTATTTCTTCTATTGTCCATGGGGAAGTGGAAAAGAATCTTTCCTCCGTAAGCCATGCGTGTCGTATGAGGCGACTAAAATGCCGGGAGCAATGGGCTAGTAACCCCTTCTCCTGTAGACATTTACTAAAAAAGAGAAGAAGAAAAACTTTATAAAACTGGGATGCTTAAATGTGCGTGGATGTAGTGCGGATGACAAGAAACAGATGATTGCTGATGTTATGAATGAAAAGAAGTTGGATGTCCTGGGCCTAAGCGAAACAAAGCTGAAGGGGGTAGGAGAGTTTCAGTGGGGGGAAATAAATGGGATTAAATCTGGAGTATCTGAGAGAGTTAGAGCAAAGGAAGGGGTAGCAGTAATGTTAAATGATCAGTTATGGAAGGAGAAAAGAGAATATGAATGTGTAAATTCAAGAATTATGTGGATTAAAGTAAAGGTTGGATGCGAGAAGTGGGTCATAATAAGCGTGTATGCACCTGGAGAAGAGAGGAATGCAGAGGAGAGAGAGAGATTTTGGGAGATGTTAAGTGAATGTATAGGAGCCTTTGAACCAAGTGTGAGAGTAATTGTGGTAGGGGACCTGAATGCTAAAGTAGGAGAAACTTTTAGAGAGGGTGTGGTAGGTAAGTTTGGGGTGCCAGGTGTAAATGATAATGGGAGCCCTTTGATTGAACTTTGTATAGAAAGGGGTTTAGTTATAGGTAATACATATTTTAAGAAAAAGAGGATAAGTATACAAGATATGATGTAGGGCGAAATGACAGTAGTTTGTTGGATTATGTATTGGTAGATAAAAGACTGTTGAGTAGACTTCAGGATGTACATGTTTATAGAGGGGCCACAGATATATCAGATCACTTTCTAGTTGTAGCTACACTGAGAGTAAAAGGTAGATGGGATACAAGGAGAATAGAAGCATCAGGGAAGAGAGAGGTGAAGGTTTATAAACTAAAAGAGGAGGCAGTAAGGGTAAGATATAAACAGCTATTGGAGGATAGATGGGCTAATGAGAGCATAGGCAATGGGGTCGAAGAGGTATGGGGTAGGTTTAAAAATGTAGTGTTAGAGTGTTCAGCAGAAGTTTGTGGTTACAGGAAAGTGGGTGCAGGAGGGAAGAGGAGCGATTGGTGGAATGATGATGTAAAGAGAGTAGTAAGGGAGAAAAAGTTAGCATATGAGAAGTTTTTACAAAGTAGAAGTGATGCAAGGAGGGAAGAGTATATGGAGAAAAAGAGAGAGGTTAAGAGAGTGGTGAAGCAATGTAAAAAGAGAGCAAATGAGAGAGTGGGTGAGATGTTATCAACAAATTTTGTTGAAAATAAGAAAAAGTTTTGGAGTGAGATTAACAAGTTAAGAAAGCCTAGAGAACAAATGGATTTGTCAGTTAAAAATAGGAGAGGAGAGTTATTAAATGGAGAGTTAGAGGTATTGGGAAGATGGAGGGAATATTTTGAGGAATTGTTAAATGTTGATGAAGATAGGGAAGCTGTGATTTCGTGTATAGGGCAAGGAGGAATAACATCTTGTAGGAGTGAGGAAGAGCCAGTTGTGAGTGTGGGGGAAGTTCGTGAGGCAGTAGGTAAAATGAAAGGGGGCAAGGCAGCTGGGATTGATGGGATAAAGATAGAAATGTTAAAAGCAGGTGGGGTTATAGTTTTGGAGTGGTTGGAGCAATTATTTAATAAATGTATGGAAGAGGGTAAGGTACCTAGGGATTGGCAGAGAGCATGCATAGTTCCTTTGTATAAAGGCAAAGGGGATAAAAGAGAGTGCAAAAATTATAGGGGGATAAGTCTGTTGAGTATACCTGGTAAAGTGTATGGTAGAGTTATAATTGAAAGAATTAAGAGTAAGACGGAAAATAGGATAGCAGATGAACAAGGAGGCTTTAGGAAAGGTAGGGGGTGTGTGGACCAGGTGTTTACAGTGAAACATATAAGTGAACAGTATTTAGATAAGGCTAAAGAGGTCTTTGTGGCATTTATGGATTTGGAAAAGGCGTATGACAGGGTGGATAGGGGGGCAATGTGGCAGATGTTGCAAGTGTATGGTGTAGGAGGTAGGTTACTGAAAGCAGTGAAGAGTTTTTACGAGGATAGTGAGGCTCAAGTTAGAGTATGTAGGAAAGAGGGAATTTTTTTCCCAGTAAAAGTAGGCCTTAGACAAGGATGTGTGATGTCACCGTGGTTGTTTAATATATTTATAGATGGGGTTGTAAGAGAAGTAAATGCGAGGGTCTTGGCAAGAGGCGTGGAGTTAAAAGATAAAGAATCACACACAAAGTGGGAGTTGTCACAGCTGCTCTTTGCTGATGACACTGTGCTCTTGGGAGATTCTGAAGAGAAGTTGCAGAGATTGGTGGATGAATTTGGTAGGGTGTGCAAAAGAAGAAAATTAAAGGTGAATACAGGAAAGAGTAAGGTTATGAGGATAACAAAAAGATTAGGTGATGAAAGATTGAATATCAGATTGGAGGGAGAGAGTATGGAGGAGGTGAACGTATTCAGATATTTGGGAGTGGACGTGTCAGCAGATGGGTCTATGAAAGATGAGGTGAATCATAGAATTGATGAGGGAAAAAGAGTGAGTGGTGCACTTAGGAGTCTGTGGAGACAAAGAACTTTGTCCTTGGAGGCAAAGAGGGGAATGTATAGAGAGTATAGTTTTACCAACGCTCTTATATGGGTGTGAAGCATGGGTGATGAATGTTGCAGCGAGAAGGCTGGAGGCAGTGGAGATGTCATGTCTGAGGGCAATGTGTGGTGTGAATATAATGCAGAGAATTCGTAGTTTGGAAGTTAGGAGGAGGTGCGGGATTACCAAAACTGTTGTCCACAGGGCTGAGGAAGGGTTGTTGAGGTGATTCGGACATGTAGAGAGAATGGAGCGAAACAGAATGACTTCAAGAGTGTATCAGTCTGTAGTGGAAGGAAGGCGGGGTAGGGGTCGGCCTAGGAAAGGTTGGAGGGAGGGGGTAAAGGAGGTTTTGTGTGCGAGGGGCTTGGACTTCCAGCAGGCATGCGTGAGCGTGTTTGATAGGAGTGAATGGAGACAAATGGTTTTTAATACTTGACGTGCTGTTGGAGTGTGAGCAAAGTAACATTTATGAAGGGATTCAGGGAAACCGGCAGGCCGGACTTGAGTCCTGGAGATGGGAAGTACAGTGCCTGCACTCTGAAGGAGGGGTGTTAATGTTGCAGTTTAAAAACTGTAGTGTAAAGCACCCTTCTGGCAAGACAGTGATGGAGTGAATGATGGTGAAAGTTTTTCTTTTTCGGGCCACCCTGCCTTGGTGGGAATCGGCCAGTGTGATAATAAAATAAAAAACTGTACTATACATCTTATGTAAGGAAAGTTGGTGCAGAATTATAAAGCAAACAAAGTTTTGCTTGCATAATTGGTATTTTCCCTCAAAAATTTAAATTCCTCTTAAAAAACTAATGATCAAAGGCATTTTTTTAATATAACTTAGGATCCAGACTAAAAAAAAAAGGATCTGGGTAATTTGCCTATTTACCCTTGAAGTAATTAGTAAACATGTAATTACAGTACAGTAATTGATTCTCTAAGCTAAATTTATACAATTTTTGCCATATTCCTCTAGAAATTGCAATGTATCCTTATACTAATTGCAGTCTAGCACATTATCCACAACCCAAGTTGTTGACCTCAGTGTTTAGCGTATGTTATTTGAAAATAAAAATGTGTGTAACCCCTATGGGTTTCGCACCCCCATAAATGTAATAATTCCTCTCGATGCCAGAGATGAACTCTTGATCCAAGGAACTGAGATCTAAGATATATACACCAAGAGGTGTATGCCTACATATAGTGTTTACTTTAATCCCTATTTTAGCAGTTGGAGTTTTCTTGACTAGTGGTGAACAGGTAACATGCAGTCTTAAGGACCCAAGTGTAGTCACTAGGCTTTAGGTCCCATTAACTAACCAATCAACCAAACCTCTCTTCCTTCCTTGGATCAAACCTAACTGCTTCCTATTCCCCATACACTGAATAGCTCCTATTATTATTATTATTATTATTATTATTATAATAAAAAAAGAAGCACTAAACCTACAGAATAGCTCCAATAAGTTTAGCATTTCTTTCTAAAAATGTGATAATTCATGACATTTTAATTTTTAAGTATGTAGGTTTTAAACTTTCATTACAAGCAAAGTGGTCCATGACCCTGAGGAAAGGTTGAGAATAAAGTGGAAAATTAATCTTAGATATGACATGCTAATCTTAGAGTAAAAAACAAAAAAATGCTTGACTAGAAAATTTTAACATTCTTTCCACATTTAATTTTTTTTTTTCTTCAAAACTTCACTAGAAATGCTCCTCACCATGCTGATTATGAGTTGAGGGTCTGTAAGTTGTTCTGACAATCTTCAAACTGGTCATGAAATTTTAATACTTAAATAGAGTTTGATTATGTAAAATTAAGACGTAATTTAGACACGTCATTTGTCTATTCACTAAAAACTTCTGAACATTAATCTTTTAAAAATATTAAACACCTAAGTGCTGGCAAACAGAAGTTAATTAACCTGGACATACAAGGTTAAAACCAATTAAGGACAATCACTGAGGGGATATAAATGTCATGTTATTGAAATTCAAAGAAATCAAATAAATATTTCTTTGCTCATTCTATTCTTTTGAATGAAGGGACACTGCATTCCTTTGTCACTGGCCATCCTACCCTCCCTGAGTGTTACCTGGAGAAAGCAGATAGGAGACCACTTCTGCATAAGTGCCTGCCCTCACCACCTACTCATCATCATTATCACTATCAATGTCAGCTTCTTCATCACCACTAGGAGAAAAGATATTACCAAATGCTAAATTAATTTGTCATGTTTTAACCCAAATGGGCCTAGCATTCTTTTGTAATATAATAATAATAATAATAATAATAATAATAATAATAATAATAATAATAATAATAATAATAATAATAATAATAATAATATGCTTTAGTTTAATTGGCACCAAACTACAACTTGCAGTTCAGTCACTCAGTCTTAATATTTTTGTAACAGGACATCTTAGAATTTTAATTGGGTACAGAATAGATTTATATGAAAGCATTACCTTCCAGATGTAAAAAAAAAAGAACAGAATGTCAAGACAAAGTACTGACAAAACTACAACATACCTGAAATGATAAGCACACTTAAAAGTACACTACTAAGTTCTATCTGACAGACAGAGAGAGGTGCCACAATGTAGAATAAAATTTAGATGAAATAGTATGGGATTTCCAAGAAATAAAATGTAAAAGATACTAAAATTTTTTAAAGCATTACCAGAATTATATAAAGGTACTGTACATTACAATTAAAAAATGGGTGCTTTTAACTTCTTCTAAACTTAATTCTAATTCTCAGAAAAGAAATCTAATTTCAGAACAAAAATGACTGTGTTGAAAATGCGGGATGGTTAAAAAAATAGAGTAGAAACATTAACAAAATCACAAACAAAACTGGTACATCAATGTTTTGAACAAGGCATAACATACAAGTTCTACTATAACATCATAAGAAATGGGAACACTGCATTTATGCAATGTAAATAAATGCAACATAAAAGCAACACTGAAAGCAACTTGCCAGTTTTACAGCACATGAACAGACAATAAGACAATGAATTATACCTATTGGAGTCTAACGTCTGTTGGGAGTTAGCAGCCTCTGGTGGAGTGACCAGATACGAGAGGGCAAAACAAAAGGCTTCGCCCGATTCCATCAACTGGTTTGTGCCCAAGTGTTTGTTCTGAAAGTAAATAATAATCACAGATTTACACACAAAAATAAATACCATTGCTATATATTGAGAAATTGAACTGAATGTTTAAAAATTTTTTAACCCTCAAGAGAGGTGGGTCTATCAGCAGACACGTAGGATTCACTTCCATCTTCACCGCTCCAACACTCACTCTGATCTTGCTAAAGTCTCCTTTTTAACACACGGACTTACTCTGACTTTTTAACAGAAGCTAACCTACTGCACTGACTCTGGTGCAGATTTTACTCTTGAACTCTCTCTTACTCCTACTAACCCCTACCCTTGCACATTCCTATCCCTCCCTCCCTGAAGTATGACCCCCTTCAGGTTTATCATTTAATTTGATCATATTATTCAAGGGATGGGGCTGTGATGTCAGTGAGAGGCTAATGAATTAAGAAATTGAACCTGCCCTCCCTTTCCTTGGATTAAATTTCAATGTTTTCCATTTCTCCAAGCACTGTGTAACTCCTATGTGTTTAGTGCTCCCCATAAATATAATAATTAAAATTTCTAGCACATTACCTAATGTTAAAAAAAATTAATGAGAACATTATTACTCTGCAGAAATTACATTAATTCATCTTAAGTACTATCAATAAATCACTAACCACCTGAAATGTTTAATTTTTAAAGGGGTTGACCGGTAAGCCAGCGGAAGGCCTTGGTCAGATGACCAAAAGCTCCAATGGAGGGTCATCATCTAACTAAGACCCGCTTCAGGAAAAAACTTGTCCTCTTTCCTGACAAACCTTACCTAGCCCAACCTAAACTGAAATGTACAAAAAATATATTACAGTATTTTGTAGTTATATCACTTGTTAATGTACAGTAAAAAAATTAGATGCTAAATATATTTTTTTTAATTTGTTTTCAAGGAAGGAAGGAAGGGAGGAAGGAAGGAAGGAAGGCAGGAAGGAAGAAAGGAAGGAAGAGATAAGAGGAAGGAAAAAAGGAAGAAGTAAGGAAGGAAGGTAGGTAAGAAGGAAGGAAGGAATGTAGGAAGGAAGGTAGGAAGGAATGTAGGAAGGAAGGTAGGAAGGAATGTAAAAAGGTAGGTAGGAAGGAATGCAGGAAGGAAGGAAGGAAGGAAAACCCAGACACCTAGACTACCATCAACCTAGGATAACACAATAAAGTCAAAGTGACTTATTTCTATGTGGGTAGTGGGGTTGGGATGAAGGCATGGGTCCCCATGGGCATTGTGGAAGGCAGTGAGGGTAGTGACTGATGGTGGTAATGTGTCATTGTGACAGCAGCCACACCGTGACTCAGCATATTTACAAGTCCACCCACACACCAAACCAGAGGCTTCCAGAAGCTCTCGCAGTTCTAGGAACATGTCCACTGATGCCTAGGCATAATAGAGGCTCTCTTTGCATTGCAACTCACTATTGTAAATACAAAATCTCAATGTACTGTTTGCAAAGACATAAAATAAATAAATAAATAAATAAATAAATAAATCTTTCTTTCTTTCAACACACCGGCCGTATCCCACCGAGCTGGGGTGGCCCAAAAGGAAAAACGAAAGTTTCTCCTTTTACATTTAGTAATATATACAGGAGAAGGGGTTACTAGCCCCTTGCTCCAGGCATTTCAGTCGCCTCTTACAACACGCATGGCTTACGGAGGAAGAATTCTGTTCCACTTCCCCATGGAGGTAAGAGGAAATAAACAAGAACAAGAACTAGAAAGAAAATAGAAGAAAACTCAAAGGGGTGTGTATATATATGCTTGTACATGTATGTGTAGTGTGATCTAAGTGTAAGTAGAAGTAGCAAGATGTACCTGAAATCTTGCATGTTTATGAGACAGAAAAAAGGACACCAGCAATCCTACCATCATGTAAAACGATTACAGGCTTTCGTTTTACACTCACTTGGAAGGACGGTAGTACCTCTCTGGGCAGTTGCTGTCTACCAACCTACAATAGTAATAAACAATAGTAATAAACATTTTTTATTATTGGTTTGCATAAACAAGTTTTGTAAACAATATAATGACATCAATGTTTGTGAGATTATTGTGTTGTATACAACCAGTGAATATATATTGGTCTCATAAACCATAAAAGTTACTTGAAAAATAAAATGTTAAAAAATAAAAGAAAAAATTAAAATTAAATGAACAATTACTGTGCGACCGGCAGTCGGCAGTGTGGAAGCACTGATGTCCATACATGGGTAAAAGATATTGGGGAAACAGGAAAAATAAATGCACCAGCAGTGAACGCAGCTACAATAAATCCTAGCAAACAGAAGTACAATCTATGTAAATACTATGCCTTGGGTATCTGCAGGCATGGTATATCTGGTAAAACAGGTGGGACATGCACCTTTTACCATCCCAAAAAATGCTGCACCCACATGACAACAGGAGAGTGCAACTTCCCTTCTTGCAACTTATTTCACCCAAGAAAATGCTACAATGCATACTGCCAGGCACATCATCTAAAGGGGACTAGAACACACAGACCAGCCAGACTATGGGAAACAAAAGAGAGGAACCACAACCTCTCCAGGGACAGAGGTTTTTTAGGGCCAGAAGGAAAAAAAGACTGGCAAGAAATGACAATAATCCTACAACACCTGAAAACACTTCTGGAGCAGAGGCACAGACATTGGCCTCTACCCCAGAACAACAGATATTAGAGCCAGCAAATAAAACCCCCTAAATTCCACCAATACGACATTTGTCTTTGCAAACATACAGGGTCTAAAGCTGTCAAAAAACAACAAAATTCCTTACATCAAGGGACTGCTCACAGAGTCAAATGCAATGTTTGCAGCATTCACAGAGACCCACATAAAGGATCATTATGACAATGAAATGTGGATCCCAGGTTATAACCTATTCTGATGCGACAGACTAAAGAGGCAACAAGGGGGGTTGGCCTGTATGTCACAGAGTTGCTCATTTGCACAGAACTACTAAACACCTCAAATGATGTAGCTGAAGTTTTAGCAGTAAAGATCGAAAACCAAAACCTTGTCATTGTGGTAGTATACAAGCCTCCAGATGCAACTTCCCAGCAATTCCAGAAGCAGCTTGAGAAAATTGACCACTGTCTGGAAAATCTCCCAACTCCTCCCCCAAACATCTTACTACTAGGAGATTTCAACCTGAGACACCTAAAATGGAGGAGTATAGCAAACAATGTTTTAGCTGAGATCACCCTGGGAGGCAGCTCAGATGAAAATTCACACACACACGAACTATTAAATCTCTGCAACAAATTCACCTTAAACCAGCAAATAGTAGAGCCTACGAGACTAGAAAATATGCTGGACCTCATCTTCACTAGCAATGATAATCTGATACATAATATAACTGTATCACAGACAGTTCACTCAGATCACAACATAATAGAGGTACAGACATGTATGCACAGGGCTCCGAGACCAGCAAAATGTGAGCAGTCATGAAGGTCTCTTCACAAAATTCAATTTCAATAACAAAAACATACAATGGGATCAAGTAAACCATGTCCTAAATGAAACAGGCTGGGAAGATATCCTAAACAACACGGACCTGAACGCCTGCCTTGAAAAAATGAATTCTGTGTTTCTTGAGATCTGCTCAAGACACATTCCATTAAGAAAAAGAAAGAGAAGATGTAAACTAGAAAGAGAGAGACGTTCCCTATACAGACGAAGGCGAAAAGTCACAGAGCTGCTGAGTGGGGTCAATATATCTGAAATACGAAGGGAAGCACTAGTCAATGAAATTGCAAATATCGAACTTAAGCTGAAGGAATCTTATAGGAGACAAGAATCACAGGAAGAACTAAAAGCCATAAAGGAAATTGAAAAATAAAAAAATACTTCTTCTCTTATGCCAAATCTAAGGGACAAACAACATCCAGTATTAGACCCCTACTTAGGCGGGATGGGACATACACAGAGGATAGCCAAGAAATGAGTGAGATGCTAAAGTCCCAATATGACTCAGTGTTCAGCGATCCACTGCCTACTCGAAGGGTCGACAATCCAAATGAATTTTTTATGAACGAAACCCAAAATTTGGTCATCCCAAAACTCTCGGATATTATAACTCCACAAGATTTTGAAGAGGCAATTAATGACATGCCCATGTACTCTGCCCCAGGCCCAGACTTGTGAAACTCTGTGTTCATCAAGAACTGCAAGAAGTCTCTATCTCGTGCCTTCAGCATTTTATGGAGAGGAAGCATGGATACAGGGGTCATCAGACACACTAAAAACAACAGACATATCCCCACTCCACAAAGGTGGCAGTATAGAAATTTGAGAGGGTTCTAAGAAGCAAGATAGCCAACCACCTAGATACCCATCAGTTACACAACCCAGGGCAACACGGCTTTAGAGCAGGTCGCTCCTGCCTGTCCCAGCTACTGGACCTCTATGACAAGATTCTGGATGCTGTAGAGGATAACAAAATACAGATGTACTATACACAGACTTTGCAAAAGCTTTCAATAAGTGTGACCATGATGTAATAGCACACAAAATGCGGGATAAAGGAATAATGGCAAAAGCTGGTAGATGGATCTACAACTTCCTGACAAATAGAACACAAAGAGTAATAGTAAACAGAGTAAAGTCCCAGGCAGCCATGGTAAAAAGCTCTGTTCCACAAGGCACAGTACTCACTCCCATTCTATTCCTCATCCTCATTTCTGACATAGAGATGTAAGCCATAGCTCCGTGTCTTCCTTTGTGGATGACACCCGGATCACCATGGCAGTGGAGGCTTTGTGTACGAGGGGCTTGGGCTTTCAGCCAGCATGCATGAGCGTATTTGATAGGAGTGAATGGAGACATATGGTTTTTAATACTTGACATTCTGTTGAAGGGTGAGCAAAGTAACATTTATGAAGGGATTCAGGGAAACTGGCAAGCCGGACTTAAGTCCTGGAGATGGGAAGTACACTATCTGCACTTTGAAGGAGGGGTGTTAAAGCTGTAGTTTTATAACTGTATTGTAAAGCACCCCTCTGGCAAGACAGTGATGGAGTGAATGATGATGAAAGTTTTTCTTTTTTTGGGCCACCCTGCCTTGGTGGGAACTGGCCGATGTGTTAACAAAAAATAATAATAAAAAAATAAAGATATGAAAAAGACCTGGAAAACTCTCTCTGAAATTTTGGGCTCTAGAAAACTGTCTAGAAACAAAGAGATTAACTTAGCAAAACCAGATAAGCCACACATACAGCCTATAGACACTGCCAACAAACTTAATGTCTTCTTTTCTACTATAGGATCAAAACTAGCAAGCAAAATCCCAAAGGCAAATACTCAGCCATAAGACTACCTCACTGGTAATTGCCCAGATACTCTATATATAGCACCCATAAATCCTACTGAAGTCTCACTATTCAATTCAATTCAAGTTTATTCTCTATAAGGGTTACAATGTGGGGTTTACAGGTTTTGAGTATTGTGTGGTTTACATGTTATAAAATACTAATTACAGAGGGGGCCACTAGGACACCTAGCATGGCTAGGCATTTCGGGCAGACTTAGATTAATTCTTAACATTAAATCCTTACAGATTATGGTATTAAGGCTAAGTGACTACATCATAATTTGTGAGTTTAGCAATGAGAATACTTTTGTTTTGGCACAATACAAAGTGTCTATATTGGAGTATCATAGGCAAACTTATGACTAGTTGGGATTTATTATTTTAAGATTAAGATTAGTATTTCTGGGTTTATAGTCAGTGGGTGAGTGAGTGTAATTGTGAACCACCAGGTGGTTATCTTGTAGTTAGTTGTCGGGGTGTATCAGGGAGATAAGATGTTTTCTAACTGTAGTTTTGAAAGTGATGAATGTGTCTGCAGTTCTAGAGTTTTCAGGTAGGGTGTTCCAGATTTTAGGTCCTTTGAAATAGTACATTGACTTTTTGTAAAGGTTTAGTTAAACACAGGGAATGTCATAGAGATGTTTGTGTCTGGTGTTATGCCTGTGGATCCTGTCACAACTATCAAGAAAGCATTTTAGGTCAAGGTTAATATTGGAATTTAAGGTCCTGTAGATGTAGATTGCACAGTAGTAAGTGTGGATGTACTGAACAGGGAGTAAGTTTAGATCTATGAAGAGTGGGTGGGGGGGGGGTGTTGCCAGAGATGGGATTTAGTGATTATTCTTACTGCAGCTTTTTGTTGGGTTATTATTGGCTTTAGGTGTGTTGCTGCAGTTGAACCCCAAGCACAGATAGCATAAGTGAGGTATGGATATATAAGTGAATGGTATAGTGTGAGAAGGGCAGTTTGCGGCACATAGTATTGTATCTTGGAGAGGATCCCCACCATTTAGGATACTTTTTTTGTTATGTGTTAGATATGGGTGCTGAAATTTAGGTTGTTGTCGAGGTATAGGCCAAGGAATTTGCCCTCATTATGTCTGGCAATTAGAGTGTTGTCAATCTTAATGTTAAGTTGTGCAACACCTGCTTTGCTACCAAACATAATATAGTAGGTTTTGCCAGTGTTAAGTGTAAGTTTATTGGCTGTCATCCAAGTCGATATTTTGAGCAGCTCCTCATTAACAATGGTGTTGAGGGTGACAAGATTAGGGTGGGAAATGACATAAGTCATGTCATCAGCAAAGAGAATGGGTTTCAGGTGTTGGGATATGTTTGGAAGATCATTGATGTAAATGAGGAAGAGCAGGGGTCCAAGGTCACTTCCCTGCGGAACTCCAGTATCAAGTGGCCGTATTGATGAGGCTGTGTCTTTAATGGTGACATACTGATACCTATTAGAAAGGTAGGATTTAAAATATGCAAGCGCATGGCCTCTTATACCACAGTGGTCAAGTTTGTGGAGTAGGATGCCATGGTCTACTGTGTCAAACGCTTTTCTTAGGTCAATAAAAATTCCTAGCGGATATTCCTTATTTTCCAATGCTGTGTAAAGCAGGTCTAGCATTTTTATAATTGCATCATTAGTGCTTTTATTTTTCCTGAATCCAAATTGGCAGGGGTTGAGTATGTTTTGTGACGTTATAAATGAATATAGTCTCCTGTGCACGAGTTTCTCGAAGATTTTGGATAGCAATGGTAAGTTTGGCCTATAGTTGTTTACATCTGTAGGGTCACCACCTTTATGTATTGGTGTAACCCTTGCTGTCTTGAGTAGTGTCGGGAAAGTGTTAGTTTCTAGTGACTTGTTAAAAAGTAATGTAATAGCATGCGAAAGGACATGGGCCGCTTGCTTGTACAATAATGGTGGGACGTGAGACAGATTCCCCGAGTTATTTTTAAGTGACTTTATGATCGCAGTGACTTCCGTGGGCTCAGTTGGTACAAGATAGAAGGAATTTGGGAAATTCCCATCTAGGTAGTCCCTGGCATGGGCATTGGTATGTGGGATTTTACTGGCAAGATTAGATCCTATGTTTGAGAAGAAGTCGTTTATCTTGTTAGCTGTATCAGTGGGATGCAGTGGTGTTTCATGAGGTTTAGTTATAACAATATTCTTGTTTTTTTTCAGTTTGTGGGCCCCCAGAATCTGGGAAAGTGTTTTCCAGGCCTTTTTTATATCTCCTCTTGTGTCAGTGAATCTGCTGGAGTAGTACAGTTGTTTGGCTTTCTTTATTAATTTGGTGAGAACTGTTGAATATTGTTTAAGAATATCTTTGTGTATTAAGCCCTTTCTATATTGCTTTTCATATTGGTGTTTCTTATCAATGGATTTCAGAATGCTGCTGGTTAGCCATGGGCAACCAAGCCATTTATTCATGATCTGTTTCGTTTTTATAGGACAATGTTTGTTGTATAGTCTAAGTATTTTGTTAAGAAAAATGTCTGTCCAATCGTCAATACCATTGGCATTGGAGAATTCTGTAGGCCAGTCAACAGTCTCTAGGTCTGCTGTGAAATTCCTTATTGAGGCCTCGTCATGGAGTCTAAATGAAACTTTGTTGTATTCGAGTGGTGGCTTACTAATGTTTGTTAAGAGGAAGGTTCGGCAGTGGTCAGTAGTGCTGTCTGTGATTATCCCTGATTTAAGGGGGGCTAGTATATTGGTCCATATATGGTCTATTATGGTTGCACTTGTCTCAGTGAGCCTGGTTGGTTTAGTTATTGTTGGTATGAGAAGTGTGTTGTTCATATCGTTGATGAAATCAGTTACAGTCTGATCATCTGGTAGGCTAATAATTAAATCATTAAAAAACAAGGCAGGAGACCTAAATAACTTGCCACCAATCATGTATAAAAAAGCAGCTCATGTGTTGTCCCCCATTATTGGAACACTATTTAACAAATCTGATGAATCTTCAACATTTCCATCCATACTCAAGACAGCAAGGGTCACCCCAATCCTCAAAGGAGGCGATCCTACAGAACTAAGTAACTACAGATCAATATCTAACTTGCCTTTGCTCTATAAAATATTAAAAAAATAACACATAAACAAATCTAATCCTACCTTCTATTCCGTAACTTTGTGAACCCCTGCCAGTTTGGGTTTAGGCCGAAAAAAAGCACGAATGATGCAATTATTCAGATACTCAATTACTATATACAGCAACTGAAAAAATAAGTATCCTCTGGGGCTCTTCATAGACCTATGGAAAGCATTTAACTCTTTCAGGGTTTCCGATGTACTAGTACGTTTTATACACCAGGGTTACTGACGTACTAGTACGCATAAATTCTAGCGCCTTCAAATCTAGCAAGAGAAAGCTGGTAGGCCTACATACAAAAAATGGGCCTATGTGGTCAGTGTGCACAGTATAAAAAAAATCCTGCAACACACAGTGCATAATGAGAGAGAGAGAAAAAAAACTGACGGTGTTTTTGGTTTAAAACAGCGACTTTGTACTGTATTTTCGTATGGTATTTATGGTTGTATTCTAGTTTTCCTGGTCTCTTTTATAGAATGGAAGACATATTACAGAAATTGAGATGATTTTGATTGGTTTCACTATGAAAAGTATCTTGAAATTGAGCTCAAAGTAGCAAAAATGTTTGATTTTTGCCAAAGTTCAAAAGTAAACAAATCATGCCACGCATCCAATACACGTCAACTGGCAAGTCTAATATTCTTTCACAAGTGCGCTGATATTATTTAAATAATTTCTACACTAATGCAGTAGTCTGCATAACAGTAAATCTACTTTTTGTGAGAATAAAAATTCAAAGTGAAAAGCAAAAAAAAAAAAATGTAAGAGGGGCCTGGGGATGTGACTAATGAACAGAGGAAATGTTATTTTAGTGCCAGGAATGTCTGACTTGTTTATTCTGTGTAGACAGCCTGTACTGTACTGTAGCCGTCTGCTCTGACTAGTTCATATTTCGCGGCATTTAGGTGCTGCCCTCTGTAGGCTCACTCAGGTCAGTGGGAGGCTGAGCCCATCCGCCCTCACTCCTAGGCCGACCCTCTTGATAGACACAAGTGCTCCCCCTCCACGGACTGGCTTGGGGTCACTCCCTCACATTGCCCGTTGTGTGCTCACTCCTATCCAATTAAAGCCAAACTAGTCCACGGCCGTATCATTGCTACCTACGCTACCTTCATCGGCACTAAACCGCTGATCAGCAGTAAGAACAGCAATAACAGTGGTGACAGCGGAGTCAACGGCATTGTGAGCCTCTTCAGGGTGGAGGGGTCAACACCATCGGTTGACGCCAGTCAACATCATCCGTCGTCATCCAACGCACCTGCTGGCCTAAAGAGTTATCTGTTACTCGAGAGGAGTCACAGGTAATACGCTGACGGTTCGTGGTCGTACAACGTTAGAATTTGCGGTCCAGGGTCACAAGCTGTCCGCAAAATTCTTAGTCGTAGATAGTATTGTTTTCCCTGGTGACCTGCTCATAGGGTTCAAAACCATGGCAGACCTTAGGATCCGCTTAGATCCAGCTGAGTGGAAAGCAGAATTCAACGGAGTGGATGTGCCCTTCTGGGGCGTGCGCTTAGGATCCACTTCGTGCTACTCTGTCTCAGAGTATGTACAGTGCCTGGAATCGTTGGAAACCGGTGGTTTCCATAGCACATTCTCCCCGGGGTCGGTCTCTTGTCCTGATCGACCTCGTAGTAGAGCTCGTTGCCCGTCACCTCCTGGCCATCAGCGCTTAGTTACCAGTGAAACCCAGTCTGGGGACGCCCAGTCTAACCTTCACTCTAACTCTGACGCTATTGTAGAGAACAGCAGTTGTCAAGCCGCAGTATCCCTGTCGGCAGGCGACTGTCTGACTCGTGTCATGGCATCAGCGAGCAGAGTTACTGCTTGTACAAAGTATGACGTCACTTTGTCAGCTAACTCGCTCACTCCTGTTACGGTGTACGTGAGCAGAGCTTTTGAAGGAGACCATGTGCTGGTTGACAACGACACGTGCCGAGTCAAGGGCCTCTCCCTTGAACCATCCTTGCACACAGTGCAACATGGTAAGTTGCAAGTCCTTGTTGTCAACATGCATAGTCGAGAATTTCCCCTGCGGAAGAATACCTCACTTGTCGACCTTGTCAGATTCCCTCTCCCGGTGAGAGTGGAGGGTGAAGCCCCAGCTGACTTCCTCATGAGTGCAGTTCTCCCAGGCGAGTCTGCTACTGACTCTTCCAACACCCAGCCAGTGCAGGAAGATGATCTAGCTTTGACAGACTATCCTGAAGAGGTCCCAAAACTTCTCCAGGTTCTCAATCGTGCACGTTCTGCAGTTGCACTAGATGGTGAGTCAATGGGTTTGACCCCACTGATCTCTCACCGTATTCCACTTGACAAAGGTACTAAACCCATTTACGTACCTGCGTATCGCCTGCCACATGCGCAAAGAGTCTTCACCGAAGAACTCATTACACGGATGCTCCGTGATGGAGTTATTGAGGAGTCCACTTCCCCGTGGAATGCTCCCCTTATTCTGGTCCCCAAGAAGGACGGAACCTGGCGCCCTGTTATCGATTACAGGAAACTGAATGCATGTACCATCCCAGACCGCTTTCCGTTGCCAGTTCTGAACGACCTGTTGCAGAACATCGGCGATAATAAGGTCTTTTCAACTCTTGATCTTCTTCAAGGGTTCTGGCAGATCCCCCTCGATAAAGAGAGCAAAGAGTTGACAGCTTTCTCTACTCCAACTGGTCATTACCAGTTCAGGAGGATGCCCTTCAGCTTGGGCGGAAGCCCCATCACGTTTAGTCGTTTGATGACAACAATTTTCCGTACCCTCCTAGGTGGCACGCTCATGGTCTACCTGGATGATCTCATAGTCATGTCGCAAGATGTCCCGTCACATCTTGAGAATCTTGACAGGCTATTGGACAGGCTAGCTCAGGCAAACCTTAAGGTAAAGCTCTCCAAATGTCATTTCTTCCGGAAGGAAATAAAATTTCTGGGTCACGTAGTGACTCAGAATGGCATAAAGACGGACGAGTCTAAAATCTCGGCCGTGCAGAAATTCCCCAGACCCATGACGGCGGATGCAGTCCGGTCCTTCATAGGCCTGGCGGGTTTCTACCGCACCTTTATCGCAGGTTTCTCCACCATTGCTGCACCCCTGACACGCTTACTCAAGAAGGATGCCCCTTTTGAGTGGACGTGTGATCAGGAATGAGCTTTTGTCATTCTTAAGAACAAGTTAACATCAGCCCCAACCTTTCGATTCCCTGATTTCACCAAGGCATTTACCTTGACGACTGATGCCAGCAAAGTTGGCATCGGTGCAGTCTTGTCACAGGAATCTAATGGTAAGCAACAGCCTATTGCCTATGCTAGCCGTGTCCTTACTAAAGCAGAAGTCAATTATTCAGTGACAGAGCTAGAAGCTTTAGCCATTGTATGGGCCCTGAGTCATTTTCGGGATATCATCTATCATTATCCTATCAAGATTTACACAGATCATTTACCCTTATTGGCCCTTTTTGCGAATAAGAACCTCTCGGGAAAGCATGCTCGGTGGTCGCTCACGTTCAATGACTACAACCCTGAAATTTGCTATGTCCCAGGTAAGCAAAATGTTGTAGCTGATGCCCTGTCGAGGCATATAGCATTCGTGAGTGTCGGTAACTCGTTCTCTGTTGAGGATCTCGAGCGAGCCCAACGACAGGACCCTGTGTGGTCTCCAGTCCTTCGTTTCCTGACCAAGGAGGACGTTGACTTACAGGTCAAGTCTCCCATTCCACTGAAGGATTTAGTGGTCAACCAAGGAGTACTGTGCCGTGTTGCACAGCTGGTGGACCCCGGTAGAACCATATACCAACTGGTGATACCAGAGTCCATGATACCAGCTACTCTTAGGTTGATCCACGATGTCCCAGGTGTAGCGCACCCCGGGAAGGACAGCAGTATCAAACGGGCACGAGTGAAATATTTCTGGCCTAAGACGGCAGCGGACATTGCCAAGCATGTACACCAGTGTGTTGTTTGCCTACAGCACAAGGGTACCATTACAGGTCCTAACCCCATTCTAAAGTATCCCATTACAAAGGAGCCCTGGGAGAGAACTTCTGTCGACCTGTTGACGAACTTCTCGACCTCGGAGAAGGGAAATAAGCACCTGCTTGTAATGGTAGATAACTTGACGCGGTACAGTGAATTAGTACCCATTCCTGATAAAACCGCCGAAATGGTCGCTAGTGCTTTCCATGAGCATGTTGTTCTTCGTCATACTTGCCCACGTGTCCTTCTGTCAGACAATGGGTCTGAGTTTATAAATGGCATAATGCAGGATCTTTGCTCCAGATTCAACATTCACCAAGCGCCAGTAGCTCCACGCCACCCTGCGAGTAATGGTCTTGCTGAACGTACAAATCGCAAAGTCCTGGAGGTGCTCAGGGTAACCGTTAACCCAAGTTGTACTACATGGGATGAGGCTATCCCAGATGTTCAGTGTACATTAAATTCCTCCCTCAACAGCTCGATCAGTGAGACACCTCATTTTGCTTTGTATGGCTATGACAAGCGCTTACCATATGAAATTCTATTTGCTCCACCTAGACCTACTTATGATACTGATAACCCCAGTGTAGTAAAGATGAGGACAACGCAGCTTGTCTTCCAGCGGGTACGAGAGAACCTTAACAAAGCTACTGATAGGTTCACGTTGGAGCGTAATGCCCGCGCCAAGGAAAGCAAAGTGGAACCAGGTTGCAAAGTTATGTTGCTCAACCCAGCGCAGACCCCAGGTATGCACAAACTTGTCCCAAAATTTGTGGGTCCTTACCGTGTCCTACGACAGCTCCTTGGCAATAAGTTCGAGGTGAGGGAGATTGCTACGGGAACTATCAAGGAAGCCCACCTTGATTACATGAAGTATGTGGACCATGTGCAGGCCGAAGCAGAGCTGGAATCGCATGCTTTGCAATGCCACAATCAGACTAATGCTAGGGACAACCCGTCTATCCCTTCTCCCACTACTACTGGTACGGAAGACGGCCCAGTAAGGCTCCATACTTATGGCCTGCGACCCAGGACAACAATACATTTCTGTGACATTGACGTACCTACTGACTTGTCTGACTCCTACGCTAGTTATGCTAATTGTTTGCTTGCAGAAATGGGTATAAATGCACATACATTGTATAGCTAGTCGATAATGGAGTCAGGGTGGACAACATCATGTAATTATGTAAATACTTTTAGAAGGGTACCCAGAGTGTAATGAATTCCATGGATATAGTATTATTGTAGGTATGTGCACCCAGTGTTTTTATATAAAAAAAAAGAGCCTGTATTACGGTCAGGGCAGTGCTGCCCTCTGAGTCACATGTCACACCTTAGGAAATGCTACTGTCAGTCATTGTTTGCAGATGTGAAGGTGCAACATCGTTCGTAGACGAGTGGTCAACTGATGTTCAGCCCTGCGGACAACCTGTATATAGAAGATTTTAGTTCCGGTGCTGACGTCTCCGGACTCTCTCCTCGATGAAACAGCGCAGGCAAACCAGTTTTCTCTTCCCCTGGATGGGAGAGTTTCTTTGCCTGTTGCATTTTTATGTCCATTTTTGATTTACTAGTGAGTGAAAGCCAGTCCCTCTCTGGGGTAGCTAGTGTAAGTAATTCCTTTATACCTGTGGGCCCACCAGTATTGTCGCGTCGGGACTATGTGAGGTGCATGGCCGAGCAAATGTAGACAGCCTGTACTGTCAGAACACACAGCTTAGCCGTCTGCTCTGACTAGTTCATATTTCGCGGCATTTAGGTGCTGCCCTCTGTAGGCTCACTCAGGTCAGTGGGAGGCTGAGCCCATCCACCCTCACTCCTAGGCCGACCCTCTTGATAGACACAAGTGCTCCCCCTCCACGGACTGGCTTGCGGTCACTCCCTCACACTGCCCGTTGTGTACTCACTCCTATCCAATTAAAGCCAAACTAGTCCACGGCCATATCATTGCTACCTACGCTACCTTCATCGGCACTAAACCGCTGATCAGCAGTAAGAACAGCAATAACATCTGGACCCTATTTGGAAATTGGCATCTTTTGAAATTTGTGTGAAACTGGCAAAATTACCAATTTCTGACCACTTTATTAGATAGTTGAACTTGGTAAATGGGTGGTTTCTTGTGCTCATTCGATAGAAAAAATGGAGTTCTAGCGAAATAGTTATGACTTTTGCCGACTAGTACACTGGAATTGGTCAAAATTAAGGCTCAAAGTGGGCAAAATCGCTGATGCATAAACATCTTCGAGAGCACTAACTTTGCGAGAGCATAATTCCCTAAGTTTTCCATCAAATTTCATACTTTTGGTGTCATTATGATCGGCAAAAGATTCTCTATCATTTCATAAGAAAAAAAAATCCCCCCCCCAAAAAAAAAAATTTCGACCCTGAGAATAAGTTTAGGAAAGGGCCTCTCGACCCTGAAAGGGTTAATATACTAGGACACTCTCAATTACCTAAAATCTTATCTTAGTGGTAGACACCAGTATGTATACACAAATGGCATGACCTCCAATACTCAGCCTGTAGTTACTGGAGTGGCACAGGGAAGTGTCCTAGGTTCTCTACTCTTTCTTATTCACAGCAATGCCCTCCCAAATGCACTGCAACTCCTTAAATCAGTTCTATTCACAGATGACATCACATACATCTCCTCCCACCCAAACCTGGTTATACTTAGTAACACTGTAAATAGCGAGCTACACAAAATATCAAACCGGATGACAAACAACAAACTTACTCTCAATATAGACAAAATCTACTTCATGCTTTTTGAAGACAGTGTATTAAATATCTAGCTAAACATATCAATAAATGGTTCACCCATTACAAGACACAATGAGGGCAAATTTCTAGGTCTAGGTTTAGGTCTAAGTTTACAAAACAGTAGGTATCCTTTCCAAGATACAATACTATGTACCCCAAAGGGCCCTCCTTACTTTATATCACTCTCTAATATACCCTTACCTCACCTATGTTATTTGTGTTTGGGGATCTACCATGGCCAATCACTTTAAACCTTTAATAACCCAACAAAAAGTGGCGGTGTGGATGATCACAAACTCCAGCGCCAGACAACACATCCCACCACTCTTCAAAAGTTTGAACTTACTTAATATACAAAATATACACATTACTGTGCCTACTATATATAGAGAACCTTAAACTCCAGTATCAACCCTCCACTCAAACTTCTCCTAGATAGCTTCAACAGAACACACAGGCATAACACAAGTCACAAAAGACTTTTTGACATCCCTCATGTCCATCTCACACTATGCAAAAATGTAATGCACATAAAGGGTCCAAAGTTCCGGAACACTTTGCCTGAAACAGCAAGAGGTCCCCTACCCACAAATCAATTTAGGACTATACACAAAAGTCATCTCATCTCTCAATAGCAACCATGCCCACACTATGCTAATCTTTAACCAAATTTAAAGCAACTTTCCCAAATATTTTATTATCCCTTAACTATTAAGCCATTATTACAAACTTAAAAATGTATGTTTGTATCATTAATTATACTACCTCATATTAACCCTTAAACTGTCCAAACGTAGATCTACGTTTTTTTCAACATTTGAAAGTATGTAAAAAACGTAGAGCTTCCTTTTTTTTTTTTACATTTGAAAACGTGTAAAAAAAACTTTGACCTACGTTTTTTTTTGTTATACGTATTTGAAAATATGTAAAAAAACGTAGATGAACTTTTGGAGCACTACGCATGTGAATGTAGCTCTTTTTGGAGAGTTTAAGGGTTAATAATAGAGTAAAATACTGAATATATGTATTCTACCACTCTTCACCTGTCTAGACTAAAGTAGTCTATAAGCATTAGATTAAGTCTGCCCGAAATGCCTTGGCATGAAAGTGGCTTTCTTTGTACCATTCAAATTATGAACTGTAAACGCACATTGTAACCTTAGCAAAGAAATACAATTTCATTTTTATTTTATTTTATAATATAGTACAGTGGACCCTCGCCTAACGAACGCATCGCATAACATTAAATCCGCCTAGTGATACATTTTAACGCAAAAATTTTGCCTCGGCTAGTGCTAAAAAAATCGCCCAACGTGATTCATTCCATTCGAGACGCGTCCACGTGTGGCCTGAGCACGCCTCACTTGTCCCGTGGGTGCCAGTGTTTACAAGCCAGACACCACGGTCACATCCAAACATACAATCGGAACATTTCGTATTATCACAGCGTTTTTAGTGATTGCACCTGCAAAATAAGTCACAATGGGCCCCAAGAAAGCTTCTAGTGCCAACCCTACAGCAAAAAGGGTGAGAATTACTATGGATATGAAGAAAGAGATCATTGCTAAGTATGAAAGTGGAGTGCGTGTCTCCGAGCTGGCCAGGTTGTACACAAAACCCCAATCAACCATTGCTACTATTGTGGCCAAGCAAACGGCAATCAAGGAAGCTGTTCTTGCCAAAGGTGCAACTTTGTTTTCGAAACAGAGATCGCAAGTGATAGAAGATGTTGAGAGACTGTTATTGGTGTGGACAAACGGAAAACAGATAGCAGGAGATAGCATCTCTCAAGCCATCATATGTGAAAAGGCTAGGAAGTTGCAAGACGATTTAATTAGAAAAATGCCTGCAACTAGTGGTGATGTGAGTGAATTAAAGGCCAGCAAAGGTTGGTTTGAGAGATTTAAGAATCGTAGTGGCATACAAAGTATGATAAGGCATGGTGAGGCTGCCAGTTTGGACCAAAAAGCAGCTGAAAAATATGTGAAGGAATTAAAGGAGTACATAGACAGTGAAGAATTGAAACCTGAACAAGTGTTTAATTGTGACGAAACAGGCCTGTTTTGGAAGAAAATGCCAAGCAGGATCTACATTACTCAGGAGGAAAAGGCACTCCCAGGACATAAGCCTATGAAAGACAGGCTTACTCTGTTGATGTGAACTAATGCAAGTGGTGATTGCAAAGTGAAGCCTTTATTGGTGCATCACTCTGAAACTACCAGTGTTCAGGAAAAACGATGTCCTCAAGGCTAATTTGTGTGTGATGGGGAGGGCAAACAGTAAGGCATGGGTCACTAGAGAACTTTTCTATGACTGGTTACACCATGCATTTGCCCCCACTGTGAAAAATTACCTCCTGGAAAATAAATTGGACCTTAAGTGCCTCCTGGTATTAGACAATGCTCCTGGTCATCCTTCAGACGTGGCAGAGCGACTTTCTGGGGACATGAGCTTCATTAAGGTCAAGTTTTTGCCTCCTAATACCACTCCTCTCCTGCAGCCCATGGACTAGCAGGTCACTGCAAACTTCAAATAACTCTACACAAAAGCTATGTTTGAAAGGTGCTTTGTAGTGACCTCAGAAACTCAATTGACTCTAAGAGAGTTTTGGAGAGATCACTTTAGCATCCTCAATTGTGTAAACATTATAGGTAAGGCTTGGGAGGAAGTAACTAAGAGGACCTTGAACTCTGCTTGGAAGAAACTGTGGCCAGATTGTGTAGACAAAAGGGATTTTGAAGGATTTGAGGCTAACCCTGAGAAGCCTATGCCAGTTGTGGAATGAACTGTGGCACTGGAGAAGTCCTTGGGATTGGAGGTTAGTGGGGAGGATGTGGAAGAGTTGGTGGAGGAGGACAATGAAGAACTAACCACTGATGAGCTGCAAGATCATCTTCAACAGCAAGAGGCCACACCTGAGGAAACTACTTCGGAGGAGGGGATAGAGAAATTGAGGAAGTTGCCTACTTCAAAGATTAGGGAAATGTGTGCAATGTGGCTTAAAGTGCAAACCTTTTTTGATGAAAATCACCCTCACACAGCTATTGCAAGCCGTGCTGGTGACTATTACACTGACAATGTTGTGAAACACTTTAGGAATGTCATAAAGGAATGGGAGGTACAGGCCTCTATGGACAGTATATTGTGCGACAGAGGTCCAGTGACTCTCAAGCTGGTCCTAGTGGCATTAAAAGAAGAAGGGAAGTAACTCCGGAAAAGGACTTGACATCTCAAGTCCTAATGGGAGGGGATTCCCCTTCTAAACATTAACATCATCCACACTCTCCCCTCCTCCCATCCCATCAATCATCACCAGATCTTCAATAAAGGTAAGTGTCATGTAATTGTACATGTCTTCTTCAGTTTGTGTGTATTAAAATTAATATTTCATGTGGTAAAAAATTTTTTTTTTCATACTTTGGGGTGTCAGGAACGGATTAATTTGATTTCCATTATTTCTTATGGGGAAAATTAATTCAGCTAACGATAATTTCGCCTAAAGTTGAATTCTCAGGAACGGATTAATATCGTTAGGCGAGGGTCCACTGTACATCACTTTATAAACCCAAAGAGACATTGTATCAATGGGTAAATGGCACATAGTATACACTCCAGTACCAAATCAAGACCAGAAAAAGTGCACAGGTTTACAACAAGACTAGTCCCAGAGTTAAGGAATGAGTTATGAGGAGAGACTAAAGGAGATAAGCTTGATAACATTAGAGGACAGAATTTACTGAAAGGTGTTTCAGTAAATTCTGAAAGGTGTTTATTACAAAAGAAGCTTTGTAAAATCAGTGCACAAGAAGAAAAATGCTTCCATTCTTTTAAATTTCACTGTAATCATGTTAACAGTGCTATTCATAAGACAGTTGGGAAAAGAAGAAATTTGAGCCTGGGAAACCCACTGAGAATAATTCTGAAATAATTCTATGGTTGATTTTTAATTCTGTGGCCATGTATCTGACTCCTAGGTAGTAGGTTGGTAGACAGCAACCGCCCACGGAGGCACTACCATCACTACCATCTTGCCAAGTGAGTGTAAAACGAAAGCCTGTAATTGTTTTACATGATGGTAGGATTGGTGGTGTCTTTTTTCTGTCTCATAAACATGCAAGATTTCAGGTACGTCTTGCTACTTCTACTTACACTTAGGTCACACTACACATATACAAGCATATATATACACACACCCCTCTGGGTTTTCTGCTATTTTCTTTCTAGTTCTTGTTCTTGTTTATTTCCTCTTATCTCCATGGGGAAGTGGAACAGAATTCTTCCTCCGTAAGCCATGCGTGTTGTAAGAGGCGACTAAAATGCCGGGAGCAAGGGCCTAGTAACCCCTTCTCCTGTATAAATTACTAAATTTAAAAAGAGAAACTTTTGTTATTCTTTTTGGGCCACCCTGCCTTGGTGGGATATGGCCAGTTTGTTGAAAGATGATGATGTATCTGACCAAAGAAAACAGGTGCCATATGGTGCATAGCCCCAAAATTAAGTACTAGCCATATACAATTGTAATTTTATATACATTTGGGGAGATTGTTTTTTTTTTTTTTAAATATGTTGGCCGTTTCCCACCGAGGCAGGGCGAACCACAAAGAAAGAAAAAAGTTTCATCATCATTCAACACTTTCACCATCATTCATACATAATCACTGTCTTTGAAGAGGTGCTCAGATATGACAGTTTAGATGTCACTCCAAACAGCCAATATCCCATACCCCTCCTTTAAAGTGCAAGCATTGTACTTCCCATCTCCAGGACTCAAGTTCTGTTAACTGGTTTCCTTGAATCCCTTCACAAAATATTACCTTGCTCACACTCCAACAGCTCTTCAGATTGCAAAAACCATTCATCTCCATTCATTCCTATCTAATACACTTATGCAGAATTATCTTATTTTGTATTTTTAACTGAGTTGTTCTTGGATCATATGTATCAATAAATTAACCAATAAATTAACAATGATGTGTTCTAATGAACTATAATAAATACAGGAACTAAAAACAATAACCTAAAACTCCAACAGACTTATTCAATTTTTCAAATAGCTGAACACAGTTCCATCCTCTTTGTGATGGATAATAGTTTATTATACTGTGAGAAATAGCAGTAATGTAGTGAGGTTGGCCAGATCTCTGTGAACATTTTTCTCTGTGAGTGCCTGTATTCTTTATGCGAGGGGAACTCTGAATACAGTACCATTAGTTAAGACTACAAAAATCAAAAAGCTTTAGAATTTTCAAAATACGTACTGTACTATAAGCAAATTGCAAAAGCCATTTTTGTTATTTATTGTTTATGATGGATAAGCTGGTTTAAAAAACAACAAGAAAGACAGAAAGAGGAGGTAGGCCTAAGGACTGACAGGATCTGTATGTGTAAGATGATAATAAAAAAATAATACAGCCTCTCCTCACTTAACGACAGAGTTCTGTTCCTAAGACCACATCGTTAAACGAATTCGTTGCTAAGCGTGGAGCATACTATAATGGTAGTGAGTTTGTATCAACCATCTCTGATATTGTTTTAATGCCACCTCTGCACCATTTATAACATTTCTGGTATATTTTTAAATGTTTATACAGTAGTGCACTGTATATATTGAAATAAACAAAATAGTGGAAATCAGCTCTAATATACATTATTTAGGCATGAATACTGGTCAGAGAGCCCGTCATAAGTCCAAGGCATCGGTAAATGAGTACATCGTTAAGTGAGGAGAGGCTGTAATAATTGCTGCATCATGAAGGCAATGGAAGCAAACAAAATAATAGAGTGTGTGTATGTCTTGTTGATCCTGATGCAAATGAACATTCAATTGTGCATACAGATTTTCATTCAGGGAAGACTAAAAGATCCCCAAAACACAAGGACAATCCTTGATGATGAATGCCATTAAGCCCAGAGAATCTACTTGCTAAATCAGAAAAATATACCTGGTCCAAATAGTCTAGTTTGAATAAGACCAAGAAGCACCAAAAATTTCAGCAAGTTCAATATACAGTGGACCCCCGGATAACGATCAGCTCCCAACTCGACCAATTATGTAAGTTTATTTTTGTAAGTGCATTTGTAGGCGTATTTTTAGGGGTCTGAAATGGACTAATCTAATTCACAATATTTCTTATGGGAACAAATTCGGTCTATAACGGCACCCAAACAGACTTCTGGATTGAAATAATATCATTATGCGGGGGTCCACTGTACTATGACATTCAGATTTAGGGAGGCAACCTGGTGTTTCCATGACATACAGCATCATTAGATGAATGTAGAAAGAAAAAATCCTGACACTAACTTTGTATTTTCCTTGATCACACCCGCAGGTAGATGCCTCCATTGTGTAAGACATAGGAATGTTGAACTGTCTCCACACTGCCACACGTGCCGTGGATTCCCTTGCTCGTTCTATTAAAAAGTGGCAGTCACGAAGGGAAAATGTCTTCATGTACTTTTGAGCAAGTTGTGGCAAAAGCTGAAAATGAAAATAATGTACTACTGTATTAAGAAAAGCATGACTACTAGCACATAAATATTGTATGAAATAAAAAAATTAAAAAAATCACAATAAAACATGAAATATACAGCAAAAAAATATACAGAAAACCAGAAGATGTATAGTACAATGCTGTATAGACACAACTATGTACAGGATAAAAGAAATAACATGTACAGTAATTTTAAATTCACCTTATGCATTGACAGCCCAATGTTAGAAATATTTCATAAAAGTGATTTTTTTATTAGCCTACCATGAAATCAGGATTATCAGGCAAATCCTTGTCCCCTGGCCACCATGACTGCATACGTGAACATCCATACATAAACACGTTCTTCTGCCGTGAGTGACCATGTAAGTCACAAAACACACGAACCTTAAGTTTTGCTATTGTTGTCAGGTAGTCCAACAAAGCCTGTAAGACGACAACACTCACAATAACATTGTACGTACTTCTTTTACAGTGCTATGAATGGCTATAGAGTACTGTAGAGTACCTCTAACAATACACTGCTTGGCTATAATGTACCTCTTTTTAAAGTTCACTAATTAGTTATACTGTACCTGTTTTATAGTGGCTAATGCACTTTTATAGTGTAGTGACTGGCTATAGTGTACCTTTTTTAGTTTACTGATTAACTATAGAGTAATTTTTTTACAGTGCACTGATTAACTATAGTATCCCTGTTTTACAATGTTGTGATTAACCATAGGGTACATTTTTCACAGTGCACATACTGGTTAGTGTAAAGCTTTTGTAGTGCTCTGACTGGCTAGTGTACCTCTTTTATAGTGTTCTGATTAGCTAGTGTTTATCTTGTATACTCCACTAATTGACTATAACATATCTTTTACAGTGAACAAATGGGTTATAGTGTACCTCTTTTACAGTACTGACTGGCTGTAGTGTACCTCTTTAACAGTGCTGACTAGCTGTAGTGTACCTCCTTTACAGTGCTGACTGGCTATAGTGTACCTCTTTTAGTGCTGATTGGCTATACTGTGGTTCTTCTGGTGTGCTGACTGACTATAGTGCACTTCTTCTGATAAGCCAATTGGCTAATAATGTTCCGATTTGTTATAGGGTGCCTCTTAATGCTGACTGGTTATAGTGTCCTTGTAATGTGTTGATTTGCTATAATGTCCCTCTTCTAGTGTGTTGATCTGCTATAGTGTCCCTCTTCTAGGAATAGGAATAGCATTAAAAAAAAAAACTGGCTTTCTCCAAGATAACAACATTGTTCTTTAAAAATTATGGTATTAGTTACCTATAAGAACAAATAGGAAATTACAATTTATAATTGCACTGACAGCATCAGTAACCTATATTTCCACTCTCAATGGGTGAGGAGACACTCATCTGGAAAGGATGGAAGAGAGAAAAAAAAAAAAACAGAAATTCAGAGCTTAGTCAAAAAGAATGCATTGTATGTAGATGAATAGTTCTGAGAACTAACAAGTTGATAAATTAGACACATGTGCAACAATTGGGTATCTTTAATGAGGAAACATTTTGCCAAACAGTGGCTTCATCAGTCCTTTGTATGGACTAATGAAGCCATTGTGTGGCGAAATGTTTCCTTGTTAACCCTTTCAGGAATAACAAAAAAGGCACAATACCGTGACTGGAACGATACACAAATAACCCGCACATAAAAGAGAGAAGCTTACGACGACGTTTCAGTCCGACTTGGACCATTGACAAAGTCAATGACTTTGTCAATGGTCCAAGTCGGACCAAAACGTCGTCGTAAGCTTCTCTCTTTTATGTGCGGGTTATTTGTGTATTAACCCTTTCAGGGTTGGCGCCATACTAGTACGGCTTGCACGCCAGGGTTGGTGCCGTACTAGTACGCATAAATTCTAGCGCCTTCAAATCTAGTGAGAGAACTCTGGTAGGCCTACATATGAAAGAATGGGTCTATGTGGCCAGTGTGCACAGTATAAAAAAATTCCTGTAGCACACAGTGCATAATGAGAGAAAAAACTCCGACCGTGTTTTTGGTTTAAAACAGCAACTTTGCAGTGTATTTTCATATGGTATTTATGGCTGTATTCTAGTTTTCCTGGTCTCATTTTATAGAATGGAAGACATATTACGGAAATTGAGATGATTTTGATTGGTTTCACAATGAAAAGTACCTTGAAATTGAGTTCAAATTAACAGAAATGTTCGATTTTTGCCAAAGTTCAAAAGTAAACAAATCATGCCATGCGTCCAATACACATCAACTGGTGAGTCTAATATTCTTTCACAAGTGCGCTGATATTATTTATACCATTTCTACACTAATGCAGTAGTCTGCATAACAGTAAATCTTCTATTTTTTGTGAGAATAGAAATTCAAAGTGGAAAGCAAAAGAAATATAACAGAGGCCTGGGGACGTGACTAATGAACAGAGGAAATGTTATTTTAGTGCCAGGAATGTCTGTCTTGTTTACTCTGGACCTTATTTGGAAATTGGCATCTTTTGAAATTTGTGTAAAATTGGCAAAATTACCAATTTCTGACCACTTTATTGGATAGTTCAAATCGGTAAATGGGTAGTTTCTTGTACTCATTTGATAGAAAAAATAGAGTTCTAGCAAAATAGGTGTGATTTCTGTCGACTGGTACATTGGAATTGGCCGAAAATAGGGCGAGAGCATAATTCCGTAAGTTTTCTATCAAATTTCATACTTTTGGTGTCATTATGACCAGGAAAAGATTCTCTATCATTTCATAAGAAAAAAAATTTTTTTTTTTGTTTTTTCCAAAAAATTTTCAACACTAAGAATAATTTTAGGAGAGGGCCTGCCGACCCTGAAAGGGTTAACCCTTTCAGGGTCGGCAGGCCCTCTCCTAAAATTATTCTTAGTGTTGAAAATTTTTTGGAAAAAAAAAAAAAAAAATTTTCTTATGAAATGATAGAGAATCTTTTCCTGGTCATAATGACAAGGGTAACTGAGCCAGCGTTCCCACAATGCTATGCAGGCGCCTAGATTTTTTGTTTATGGCGCACACCCACCACGCAGACCCGTTCGGGACGGACCCTGAAAGGGTTAACCCTTTCAGGGTCCGTCCCGTAGATCTACGGCTTCACGTTGAGTGTCCAAACCGTAGATTTACGCCAAAATTCTAGTGCCGTCAAATTTAGTGCGAAAGCGCTCATAGGCCTACATGTGAGAGAATGGGTCTGCGTGGTGGGTGTGCGCCATAAACAAAAAATCTAGGCGCCCGCATAGCATTGTGGGAACGCTGGCTCAGTTACCCTTGTTCACCATGTCTCGTCGCAAGTCAGCTCTCACTCCCCAGAAAATTGGGACTCTCCTCTTCCTATCTGATAGTTCTGACACTGATGGAAGTGGAAATGAAGACAAATTCTATGGCTTTGATCAGTTAGTGACCGAAAGGAATGATCAGGATATTGATAATAGTGCAGAAAACCCTGACGATCCTCAACCTTCTACCTCTGATGTGGGCACTCGTGACTCATGGTCGGTTGTACCTCAATGCAAGAGTTAGTTTAATATGTTTATTATGCACCCCATACCCATCCTGTGGGCGGTAGTCAAAAGATTACAGAGGTACATAATTGGTCCAGGGACTGGACTCCAAAGTTTTGATAGCTGAGCAAGTTACAGAGGTAATGAACTCACAATTTACAAAGGTAATGAACTCACAATTTACAAAGGTAATGAACTCCAGGTAGGTCTAGTCACAATTATGACACGTTACAAAGGTATTTACAGATTACAGAGGTACATAATGGGTCCAGGGACTTGGCCCCAAAGTTTTGTTAGCTGAACTACGTACAAAGGTAATGAATCCTGTAAGAATGGTTACTTACGTTTATACATGGGTACAAACATGAACAAATTCCAGAGTAATGAGCAATTCACACTTCCACACACGGTCACAACTGTAATAAGTTATTGGTGCAAATGATGATTGTTGAGTCACACACACACACACATACATAAACTCGTACACACACACACACACACACACACACAAACACAGATAGATAACTGCTGCAGCATATGGGCGCCTGGCAAACCTGAGAACAGCATTCCGATACCTTAGTAAGGAATCATTCAAGACACTGTACACCGTGTATGTCAGGCCCATACTGGAGTATGCAGCACCTGTTTGGAACCCGCACTTGATAAAGCACGTCAAGAAACTAGAGAAAGTACAAAGGTTTGCGACAAGGTTAGTTCCAGAGCTAAGGGGAATGTCCTATGAAGAAAGATTAAGGGAAATCGGCCTGACCACACTGGAGGACAGGAGGGTCAGGGGAGACATGATAACGACATATAAAATACTGCGTGGAATAGACAAGGTGGACAAAGACAGGATGTTCCAGGGAGGGGACACAGAAACAAGAGGCCACAATTGGAAGTTGAAGACACAAATGAGTCAGAGAGATAGTAGGAAGTATTTCTTCAGTCATAGAGTTGTAAGGCAGTGGAATAGCCTAGAAAATGACGTAGTGGAGGCAAGAACCATACACAGTTTTAAGACGAGGTTTGATCAAGCTCATGGAGCGGGGAGAGAGAGGGCCTAGTAGCAACCGGTGAAGAGGCGGGGCCAGGAGCTAGGACTCGACCCCTGCAACCACAAATAGGTGAGTACAAATAGGTGAGTACACACACACACACACACACACACACACACACAACAGAGCAATGGTGGACACACTTGCTGAGGTGGCAAGAAGAGCTCACTCCAGCAGAGCAAAGTAGCTGGTTATGGGAGATTTCAACCACAGGGAGATTGACTGGGAAAACCTGGAGCCACATGGGGGTCCCGAAACATGGAGAGCCAAGATGTTGGACGTGGTACTGGAAAACCTCATGCACCAACATGTTAAGAACACTACCAGAGTGAGAGGGGAGGATGAACCAGCAAGATTGGACCTTGTGTTCACCCTGGGCAGCTCAGACATTGAGGACATCAAGTATGAGAGTCCCTTAGGAGCTAGCGACCACGTGGTTCTGTGCTTTGAATACATAGTAGAGCTGCAAGTGGAGAGAGTAACAGGAGTTGAATGGGAAAAGCCTGACTATAAAAGAGGGGACTACATAGGGTTGAAGAACTTCCTGCGGGAGGTTCCGTGGCACAGAGAACTGGCAAGAAAGCCAGTAAACGAAATGATGGAATATGTAACAACAAAATGCAAGGCGGCAGAGGAAAGGTTTATTCCCAAGGGCAACAGAAACAATGGGAAGACCAGAACGAGCCCCTGGTTTACCCGACGGTGTAAGGAGGCAAAAACCAAGTGCAATAGAGAATGGAAAAAGTACAGAAGGCAGAGAACACACGAAAATAGGGAGATCAGTCGCAGAGCCAGGAACGAGTACGCACAGGTAAGGAGGGAGGCCCAGTGACAGTATGAAAATGACATAGCATCGAGAATCAAGACTGACCCGAAACTGTTGTATAGCCACATCAGGAGGAAGACAACAGTCAAAGACCAGGTGATCAGATTAAGGACAGAAGGTGGAGAACTCACAAGAAATGATCAGGAGGTATGTGAGGAGCTAAACAGGAGATTTAAAGAAGTTTTTACAGTAGAGACAGGAAGGGCTGTGGGAAGACAGCACAGAAGGGAACATCAAGAGGGAATATACCAACAAGTGTTGGATGACACATGAACAACCGAGGAGGAGGTGAAGAAGCTCCTAAGCGACCTTGATACCTCAAAGGCGATGGGACTGGACAACATCTCCCCATGGGTCCTTAGAGAAGGAGCAGAGATGCTGTGCGTGCCTCTAACCACAATCTTCAACACATCCCTTGAAACTGGGCAACTACCTGAGAAATGGAAGACAGCAAATGTAGTCCCCATATTTAAGAAAGGAAACAGAAACGAGGCGCTAAACTACAGACCTGTGTCTCTGACATGTATTGTGTGCAAAGTCATGGAGAAGATTATCAGGAGGAGAGTGGTCGAACACCTGGAACAGAACAAGATTATAAATGAAAACCAGCATGGGTTCATGGAAGGCAAATCTTGTATCACAAACCTCCTGGAGTTTTATGACAAGGTAACAGAAGTAAGACACGAGAGAGAGGGGTGGGTAGATTGCATTTTCCTAGACTGCAGGAAGGCCTTTGACACAATTCCCCACAAGAGATTAGTGCAGAAGCTGGAGGATCAGGGGCATGTAACAGGGAGGGCACTGCAATGGATCAGGGAATACCTGACAGGGAGGCAGCAATGAGTCATGGTACGTGAAGAGGTATCACAGTGGGCGCCTGTGACGAGCGGGGTCCCACAGGGGTCAGTTCTAGGACCCGTGCTATTTTTGATATATGTGAACGACATGTTGGAAGTAATAGACTCTGAAGTGTCCCTATTCGCAGATGATGTGAAGTTGATGAGAAGAATTAAATCGGATGAGGCAGGACTGCAAAGAGACCTGGACAGGCTGGACATGTGGTCCAGAAACTGGCTTCTCGAATTCAATCCTGCCAAATGCAAAGTCATGACGATCGGGGAGAGGCAAAGAAGACCGCAGACAGAGTATAGGCTAGGTGGACAAAGACTACAGACCTCACTCAGGGAGAAAGACCTCAGGGTGACCATAACACCAAGCACGTCACCGGAGGCACACATCAACCAAATAACTGCTGCAGCATACGGGCGCCTTGCAAACCTGAGAATAGCGTTCCGATACCTTAATAAGGAATTGTTCAAGACACTGTACGCTGTGTATGTTAGGCCCATACTGGAGTATGCAGCACCAGTCTGGAACCCACACCTGGTCAAGCACGTCAAGAAGTTAGAGAAAGTACAAAGGTTTGCAACAGGGCTAGTCCCAGAGCTCAGGGAAATGTCATACGAGGAAAGGTTGAGGGAACTTGAACTGACGACACTGGAGGACAGAAGGGTCAGGGGAGACATGATAATGACATACAAGATACTGCGGGGAATAGACAAGGTGGACAGAGATAGGATGTTCCAGAGAGGGAACACAGGAACAAGGGGTCACAACTGGAAGTGGAAGACTCAGACGAGTCACAGGGATGTTAGGAAGTATTTCTTCAGTCATAGAGTCGTCAGGAAGTGGAATAGCCTAGCAAGTGAAGTAGTGGAGGCAGGAACCATACATAGTTTTAAGAAGAGGTATGATAAAGCTCAGGAAGCAGAGAGACAGAGGACCTAGTAGCGATCAGTGAAGAGGCAGGGCCAGGAGCTGAGTCTCGACCCCTGCAACCACAATTAGGTGAGTACAATTAGGTGAGTACACACACACACACACACACACACACACTCATACACACACACTCATACACATACACACACATAAACACACACACACACACACACACACACACACACACACACACACACACACACACACACACACACACACACACACACACACACACACACACACACACACACTCACACTCACACACACACACACACATTTATTTATTTATTTATTTATTTATTTATTTATTTATAATTTGAGCACACATACAGAGGTACAAAAAAATACAGATAAGAGCAGCATGCCAAAGCCACTTATACTATGCATAGCATTACGGGCTGGCTTAAAATTAACTTAAGATTAACTAAGCAATGATGAAATCAGTGAAAAACATTAATGTAAACAGATTACTATAAAGCACAAGTGAGTATTACAAAGACAGGTCATATGGTTGCATGCATTGTTGTAAATTCAGTAGAATGGAGTATTCTGTTAGGTAGTGTATTTAAAAAATAATAAAGTTAGATTGGGTTTTAGGTTTAACATTTATGTGATATAATTGTGAGAAACATTTAAGATATACAATTTATAAGGTTCAGTTATTCAGTATTTATTTGGTTTTGGGTGAGTAAGTGATCTTTGAGAAGAGACTTGAATTTATAGACAGGTAGTGTTTCTTTTATATTTACAGGTAATGAATTCCAGATTTTAGGGCCTTTTATGTGCATTGAGTTTTTGCATAGCGTGAGATGGACACGAGGAATATCAAAGAGTGATCTGTGCCTTGTGTTATGGTCATGTGTTCTGTTGAGGTTGGCAAGGAGATGTTTGAGGGGAGGGTTAATATCAGAGTTGAGTGTTCTATGTATGTAATAGGTGCAGTAATAAGTATGGATGTTTTGTATGGTGAGTAGGTTGAGTGTATTGAATATTGGTGGAGTGTGCTGCCTGTAGTGAGAATTTGTTATCATTCTAACTGCAGCCTTTTGTTGGGTAATTAGTGGTCTGAGATGGTTACTTGTTGTTGAGCCCCATGCACAAATTCCATAGGTGAGATAGGGGTAAATAAGAGAGTGATATAGGGCCAGGAGGGCTGACTGTGGAGCATAGTACCGTATCTTCGATAGTATGCCTACAGTCTTGGAAATTTTCTTAGAAATTTGTTGTATATGTGTATGAAATTTGAGTCTATTATCAAGGTGGATTCCTAAGAATTTTCCCTCTGTTAGCTTTGTGATAGGTGATCCGTTTATCATTATGTTAAGAGGGACATCTGTAGCTCTGTTACCAAACTGAATGAAGTAGGTTTTGTCAATGTTTAGTGTAAGTTTGATAGTACTCATCCAGGTAGATATTTTCTGTAATTCGGTATTTACAGTATTGGCTAGCGTGACTGGGCTCGGGTGGGAGAAGACGTATGTTGTGTCATCAGCAAATAGTGTGGGTTTGAGTAATTGCGAAGCATTTGGTAGGTCATTTATGTATAGGAGAAAGAGAAGAGGGCCAAGGACACTTCCCTGTGGGACACCAACTGTAATTGGTTGTGCAGAAGAGTTTGCCCCATTTGCGTACACATATTGGCTTCTGTTGCTGAGGTATGACTTGAGGTAGTTGAGGGAGTGCCCTCTTATACCATAGTGTGACAATTTTACGTGGAGCAAGTCATGGTCAACTGTATCAAAAGCTTTACGTAAGTCAATGAAGATCCCCAGTGGGACTTCTTTTTTCTCTATTGCAGTGTATATATGTTCTAGCATGTGTATAATAGCATCATTAGTATTTTTATTAGGCCTGAATCCAAATTGGCAGGGGTTGAGTATGTTTTGGGAGATAAGGTAGGAGTAGATTCGTTTATGAATTAATTTTTCGAAGATTTTTGAGAGAGGGTGTAAGTTGGATATTGGCCTATAGTTATTCAACTCTGTTTGGTCTCCTCCTTTGTGGATTGGGGTGACCCTTGCTATTTTGAGTACTGTAGGGAAGGTGGAGGATTCAATGGATTTGTTAAAGAGTGTTGCAATGATTGGTGATAGCACTTATGACACTTTTTTGTATATAAAGGGTGGTAAGGTATTTAAATCTCCTGCCTTGTTTTTTAGTGCGTTGATAATAAGGGAGACTTCGTATGGGTTAGTTGGAGCTAGGAACAGTGTGTTCGGGTAGTTGCCGGTGAGGTAGTCATTTGGTGGGGTATCTGAGCTTGGGATTTTATTGGCACGGTTTTGTCCTATAGTGGAGAAGAAATCATTGAGTCTGTTTGCTGTTTCTGTTGGTGGGAGTTGGGGTTCATCTGATTTTGCTAATTTTATTTCGCTATTTCGTGATATCTTTTTTGTTCCCAGAATTTCTGATAGGGTTTTCCAGGTCTTTTTTATATCACCTCGTAAGTTGGATAATCTGTTCTCATAATACAATTTTTTTGCCCTTCTTATCAGGCTGGTTAGGATTGACGAGTAACGTTTTGTTTGGTCTCTGGTTATGTGACCCATTCTGTACTGTTTTTCATATTGGTGTTTTGTATTTATGGATTTGAGAATGCTGGGTGTTAGCCAGGGACTGTTCAGTCTCTTAGCTGTCATCTGCTTAGTTTTTTTAGGGCAGTGCTTGTTATAGAGGTATTGGGTCTTTTTTAGAAAATTATTAATACATTCGTCAATATCTGTATTGATTTCTAGCTCAGTGTGCCAGTCAATGTTTGCTACTGCTGTTGTGAAGTTATTAATGGCTGCCTCATTGTGAAGTCTGAAGGTGACTTTAGTAGTGTCTTGGGGTAATTTACCAAGAGTTGTTATGAGGAAAGTAGGGTAGTGGTCTGTGGTATTATCTGTAATTATGCCTGATTTTAAAGGGGATATGGTGTTGGTCCAGATGTGGTCAAGTAGGGAAACACTAGTCTCTGTAACTCTTGTAGGTTTTGTTACTGTTGGTAGCAACATACAGTTACTCATTGTGTTTGTGAATTCAGTAACGTGTGGGTCCTGGTCTTGCAGGAGATTTATATTGAAGTCACCTGAGAGTAGTAAGTGATCTTTGTTCATGCATGCATCAGTTATCATACTTCCTAGGTTTTGACTAAATTGGCTAATGTTTGACTGTGGAACTCTGTAGATGTTTATCAATGTGAGAGGTTTTTGTAGGTATTTGGATTTGAATTTGGCTATTATATATTCCCCATGTTCATCTCTTGTGCAAGTATTAGTGATACATTCTAGTTGGTCTGAGTAGTATATGGCTGTGCCACCCCCTTGTTGGTCTGGCCTACAGTTGTGTATGGCTGTGTAACCAGGAATGGCATAGACATCTGTACTATCAGGCTTTAGCCAGGTTTCAGTTAGTGTAATGATGGACATATTGGCATGTAAGGAATTTAGTAATGCTATGAGGTCATCGTAATGCTTGCTTAAAGATCTGATATTGTAGTTAAAGATAGTTATGTTGTTGTTGGCACTGAGAAGTGCCTTTGATTGTTCTGCAGTGTAATAATTACAGTAACTGTTTGATTCATTTAAGTCATTAAATAAGAGGTTGGTATCAGGATCAATGCTTGTAATCATAAGATTTGTAGTGAATCTATAGTTAGAATTAAGTATAAAACAAAGTAAATAGTCTTAAGCTAAAAAATAGCACCTGAATTATTTAACAAATGTAAAATAATGAGCTAAGGTAGTTTTTTTTTTTTTTTTTTTTTAAGCTAAAATAAAGGAGACAATATAAAAGGGACTAGTACAAATAAAGTGATGATCAAATAATGGAGCTTGGGAATATGATAGTAGGTAGTACTATAAAATGAATGAGCTTTGGAATATAATGGCAAAATTGTGAACTTGTTCTACTTTAGCACCTGAGAATAGCACCTTGATTATTTTAACAATTGTGAATGTATAAACTAGGGTAGTTATATAAAGCTAAAATAAAGGAGAAAAAATATAAGGGACTAAAATTAAGTAATGGTAAACAAAGTTAAATGGACAGATGGTCACTATGAAATAATATTGGTTTAGGAGTAAGATCTGATTTGTAATATTAGATAAATTGAGCAGTTTATTGCACAATAAAAGTAAAAAAAAATGAGGTAGTTGGTACTAGCTAGCAAAAGATAGTTTTGGTACTTGCAAAAAAGTAATTGGAATATACACTAATTGCATACACAATGAAAAGTGACTAAAAAAACAAGTAGTGATAAACAAAATTAAATGGACAGGTAAGAAAAATGAATATTATTAATTTGGAGTAAGATTTGACTTGTAATTTAAAATTATGAGCAATTAATAGCAGTAAGAAAGAAGTATAGAGTATTGGAGGTAGTTGGCATTAGCTAGTGATGAAAAATAATAAAAATAATAATGTACAATATAATAGTAACGTACACTATATGCACCACACGTATATATGTATTAAGGGCACTTATCTAATCTGTTACATAAACACAAATGCACACACACAAACACACACACACACACACACACACACACACACACAGGAGCTTGGACTCGACCCCTGCAATCTCAACTAGGTGAGTGCACACACATACACACACACACACACACACACACGCACACACACGCACACACACACACACACACACACACACATGCACACACACATGCACACATGTGGTAATGCTTTATTTACAGCTAGCAAAGTCAGGGTATTTCTCCAGAATGGTCTGTAATATACCACTGTGGATAAAATACTTTGCCATTTCTTGAACACTTCTGAGTGAGTTGTTTCTAAATTCATTAATTTTATCGCACTCCAGTACATAATGACGCAGGGTGTGACAATAGTCCATCTGGCAAAGTTTACATTTCGTTTGGTCTACATCTGGTGGTGGTGATTTAACCTGCCAAAGATACTTGTAACCCAGCCGGGGCCGGGCGGTAGTGACATCCAAGAGTCTGCTTATTTTGTTGGATGCACCATAGACATGTGGCTCCTCCTGCATGCTAGAATGATGATAGATGGACTCACTGGTGTCAATCTCCCTGAGTCTTAAGTCAATAAAATTCAGTTGAAGTTCTTTTCATATTATTGTTCTCAAACTACTACCTGACAAGCCAAGATTGTAATCTACTCCCTCTTTGAAAGCATACAGCTTAGCCAATTTATCAGTTCTATCATGCATCTGAAGACCAATAAGAGATGGAATCCACAGCATGGACACCCTGACTCCACTGTCCACAATCTTACCATACCTGTGTCTGGCTTCTGACACAAGCATGCCACAATTTATGCTTAATGAGTTGAGAGCATTTATGGATGACAGAGAATCAGTTATAATTAAACTGTCAATCTTAGATACATAGATGCATTTCAGTGCAAGGAGTATGGCAAACAGTTCTGTCTGAAGGGTAGAGGCCCAATTATTGATGCGTGCTCCAATTTCTTTAAGAGAGCCATCACTCTGTATGACAACAGCAGCACTACCAGCTGCACCAGTGGATTGGTGAACAGAACCATCAACGTAAATAATTTGCGAGAGTGTGTGCTGTGTGACTAAGTTATCAATACAGCTTAAGGCATCATGTTTGGCTTCAAGGCAAAGTTTTGGTTGTGATTTAAGAAGTAGTTTGGGGGGAAATGGAGGAATGGAAGTTTGGAATGGGGTAATATTCCATGGAGCGGAGAAGTGCCGCTGTTGCCTTACTTGACATAGATCATGTATCTGATGCATGCGGAGGTCGGTTCCAGTTTTTTCGATCCATCTGGAGGAGTGTTCACCAGTGCTGAGAAAAGTTTGGAGGGCTTCTGTGCAGGGGTTTGAATGGGCTTGCCTGAGCATATTAACCCCAATTAGGATATTTCTTTCAGTAACACGATCTCTGATGCTTGGAATATCAAGTTCTTTTTGCATATTTAAAATTTTGGCAGTACGAGGGCATCCTAAAATGATCCTCATTGCTTCGTTCTGCAGTTTTTCCAGCCCTCCAAGCTTCCAGTCAGACACAAGAGCAAGTAGTGGTGCAGCATAATCAACTAATGATCTAATATAAGCAAGATACATCATTTTCACAATTTTAACATTAGCACCATACCTGGGGTGAAACTCAGCCACAACTCTAAGTGCTCTTAGTCTTTCTTTGTATTGGCGACAAAGTCTTGTTACAACAGGTCCAAGTAGTGGAACCTCAAAGCCTAGATACCTGCATCTGTTTACATATTCTAGAAGAGACCCATCATGCAATTGCATCTGACGAACTGTGCCTCTCTGTCGAGGAGGACACCTTCTCAAGAGTTACCAATCACTGCAATACTCGTACAGACAGTTACACACTCCAAACTTGCAGAACTTCTAGCACACGTGTCTTGGAACGAAAGACGAATTTTCAGTGTGTGCACACCTGGGTTACCAACTCACGTAGGACTGCACACTCATCGTTATTCCTCAGGTTGGTAAAGGGATGAGTTGTGCAGATTTTCAGAGGCACGAGTAGCAGTGGACTAGCAAAATTCACCTCTACACTGTATGTTGATAGAGGCGAAAGGCTGAGGTAAAATGAAAGGCAGAGGGGAAGCAGAGGCCTGTGAGGGCCTTTTCAAAAACTGAAAACTATTTCCAGTGTTTCACTGGGTATATTCCTAGTCACAACTTGCACATAAGAGTTCTCACAACACTGAAGCTGTCTTCCAACAGTATGAGTTTTAATGATGACTTATCAGCTGGGAGAAATGGGTAGGCCTGCAAATTAGTAGGTCCAGATCCCCCCCAGCACACGTCTACTCCCCTCAACCACTCAGCCGAGACTGCAACGCAAGAGAAAACTAATATTTTTGCGTGGCCAGGCCTCTGACTTCAGTAATGATGATGATAGTGACGTGGATTGTGATTTTACTGCGCTTGACGATCATTCGAGTAGTGATAGCGAGGAATCAAACCATACCCCCGGCCGGGATTGAACCCGCGGTCATAGAGTCTCAAAACTCCAGCCTGTCACGTTAGCCACTAGACCAGCTAGCCACAATAAGATTCATCCAACTAGGTATATTTCTACACCATAGGAAGGTTAGCACAGGCACCACTGTGACCACAAATGCAAATTTTTACAGACGAATCTCCAGCCAGCGTGGCCGTGACGAACTCTAGCTCAAGTCCCTTCACTGCCGTCAACATGACTCAAGAAATCGTAATGACACGATTGCAAACAAACCATACCCCCGGCCGGGACTGAACCTGCCGGGGGTATGACCGCGGGTTCAATCCCGGCCGGGGGTATGGTTTGTTTGCAATCGTGTCATTACGATTTCTTGAGTCATAGCGAGGAATCATATTCACCAGTGAAGCGTCGGTATGTATGCCGCCACATGTGCTCGGGTAGTGTACCCTATGCTGTGCCCAGGGGATGGAGTACATCCCGGAGTACATCCCGGAGTACATCCCCAGAGTACATCCCGGAGTACATCCCGAAGTACATCCCATGGCCCTACACCAGGTTTAGATAGTGATAGTGAGGATGATGTGGCTACACTTGGCATGGATAGACCACAGGCATCAGTAGATGGTGGTAGTGGTGATGGTAGTGGCACCGCCATGTGTGACTCACCAGCCCAGGCTGGGACCCACGCTGCTGACTCCTCAGTTCAAGGACAAAGCGGAGCGTCAACAACCAGCCCACCACAACCACAACCACCCGCACAACCAGCCTATGATGTCCAGTATCCACCAGCAAACCGTATCTGGGATTGGCAGCAAAATCTCAATTTTGTTCCCAAGCCCCACCACTTTGATGACTCTCAAAGTGGAATTCTACCTACTTGTCCCCTTGGAACCATGGCCAATGAACTGGAATTCTTTGAATTATTCTTTGACCAGCCATTGATGGAAACTATTGTCAGGGAAAGTAATAAGTATTTTGAGTACACCATGGCAAATACGATCATATCACCACAGTCAAGACTACACAGTTGGAAAGAGACGACTGTTGCAGAAATGTATTTGCTTTTTGCAACAATAATGCTTATGCCTCATGTCTATAAGCATAATATAAAAGCATATTGGTCCACAGATCGGCTAATTTCTACCCCGGTCTTCAGTGAAATCATCCCAGTGAACAGGTTTATCTTACTGTTATGTATGTTGCACTTCTCTGACAAAACCAGGCCTGACAGAAGTGACAGGTTATACAAGATTAGAAATGTTTTTATGTATCTCAAACAAAAGTTCAGCATATACTTTTATCCATTCAAGAATCTTGTAATTGACGAGTCTTTGATTTTGTTCAAAGGTAGACTGTCATTCAAGCAGTATATACCGAGCAAGAGGAAACGCTTTGGTATAAAACTGTTTGTACTCTGTGACTGTGACAGTGGCCTGGTGTTGGATATTGTTGTATACATGGGAAGTAAAACATTGAAAGATACCAAGATGTTATTGGGTATCTCAGGTGACGTAGTGAGAAACATGATGGCACCTTATTTTGGTAAGGGGCATACATTATATACCGATAACTGGTACACAAGCCCATTACTCAGTGATTTCATGCGAGTGAACAAGACAGACGTGTGTGGCACAGTGCGTTCTAATCGTAAACATATGCCCAGGCTCAACGCAGGTGCTCGTGGTGATGACGTGCAGGTGTTTACTGCCAATGACATCATGGCATTACGGTGGCATGACAAACGAGATGTTACATTGTTGACAACCATTCACCGTAATGAAATGCAAGACAGTGGCAAAGTTGATCGAGTGACTAATGAACGTATTCGAAAACCAGTGACAGTGATTGATTATACACAAAGCATGCGCTTGGTTGACAAATGTGACATGCAGATTGGTTTTGTTGATTGTGTTTGTAAGAGTTACAAGTGGTACATGAAACTTTTCTTCCATCTCATGGACATTTCAATGCTCAACGCATATAATATGTACCAAACAAAGACTGGCAACAGACCACCGTATGGTGAATTTTGTTTGTCTGTTGTCAGACAGCTCATAATGAAGTACCAGGTAAGAACACCTGCTATACAACAAGGTCATCGAATTCCTCAGGGTATACCCAAGCGTTTGAGGAGGGAAGGTGATCATTTCATAATACAGCTTCCTTCAACTCAGAAGAAATTTTCTCAGAAGAGATGCATCGTCTGTGCACAAACAAAACAACGGCAACAAAGACGCAAAGACACTCGGTTTGTGTGAGGAATGTAAGGAGCCTCTGTGCATGGTGCCTTGTTTCAAGGAACTCCACAAGCTCCAGCAGTTCTAAAACCATGTCCAGTGATTGTAAATATATGATAGAACATTAATATTATACAAGATTTGTGCATGTTTATTGTAATAAACAACAGTGGTAAACAATAATATGATAATAACTTTAGTGCAGTTATTGCGTTCAATACAGTGAGTTTATATATATACATTATATACAGTATTGGTCTCTCAGGCCCCAAATGTTAGTAGGAAAAGAAAAAAAATTGGAAAAGAAAAGAAAAAACTACAAAAACCGCTAAATAAAGTAATGTGCGTATGTGGAATTCGTCGATGTTGCCGCCACCACATCATTTTGGACAAACTTCTTGGCACTGTATCTCGGTAAGTACCGATCAGAATTTTTTTTTTGTCTTATTACCTTCACAAAAACATGCTCTTTAATTCTGTAAGAAAAAAAAATTTTTTTTTTTTCAAAATTTCTTGGACACTGGAGCACCACTTCAGATTTTGGCCTTGGACCCTGAAGGGGTTAAAGTTACCCAAGTGTTGCACATGTGTCTAATTTATCAAGAATGCATCACAGAAAACATACGACATTTACTGCACCTGCAACCTCAACACAAATTACAAAAGACGATAATGAATTAAAGAAAAAAGAAAAGCAGAGAAAGGAAAATTAAAACACTTCAAAATTATGTACAGTGAAACCTCGGCTTATAAATTTAGTCCATTCCATGACCTTGGTCATATCCTGATTTGTTCATATGCCGAGTCAATTTTCCTCATTTAAATTAACTGAAATGGCATTACTCCGTTCCAGCGGAATTCCCGCTCTCAGGAGGCATGACAAAATACTTCTAATATGATGCTAATATCAACTCTATGGCTTATTTATCTATCACAATTCATCTAATTTCACCATCGTAAGAATATAAGAATGGAGGAACACTGCAGAAGGCGTACTTGCCCATACAAGGCAGGTCCTTATCAAAACCACCCCTACCCAAAACTACCCAAGAATTTACTCCCATACCCACAATACCAATCAAACCCAGCCCCTCCCACTCATATATCTGTCCAATCTATTTTGAAAGCTACCCAAGGTCCTAGCCTCAATCACCCTACTTGGTAGATTGTTCCACACATCCACAACTCTGTTTGAAAACCAGTACTTACCTATGTCCTTGCTAAACCTAAATTTATCCAATTTAAATCCATTATTTCTGGTTCTTATCTGGTTCGACACCCTCATTACTTTATTAATATCACCTTTGTTTATGCCCATCATCCACTTATACACTTCAATGATATCTCCCCTCATTCTACATCTCTCCAGAGAGTGGAGATTCAAGGCTCTATCTTCATTGGGGAGTCCTTATACAGTAAATAATTTTAGTCATTCTTCTCTGTATGTTCTCCAATGAGTCTATATCGATCCCGTAGTAGGGAGACCAAAACTGAGCAGCATAATCCAAATGAGGCCTCACTTGTGATGTATAGAGCTGTAAAATAACATTTGGACTTATGTTACTTATACTTCTTGAAATAAATCCTAGTACAGTGCCCCCCCCCCCCGAGTTTCGTGATTAATCCGTTCCAGAGAGCCTGCCGAAAGTCGAAATTCATGAAACTCGAAACCATTTTCCCAATAATAAATATTATTATTATTATCACAATGGCCGATTCCCACCAAGGCAGGGTGGCCCGAAAAAGAAAAACTTTCACCATCATTCACTCCATCACTGTCTTGCCAGAAGGGTGCTTTACACTACAGTTTTTAAACTGCAACATTAACACCCCTCCTTCAGAGTGCAGGCACTGTACTTCCCATCTCCAGGACTCAAGTCCGGCCTGCCGGTTTCCCTGAACCCCTTCATAAATGTTACTTTGCTCACACTCCAACAGCACGTCAAGTATTAAAAACCATTCATCTCCATTCACTCCTATCAAACACGCTCACGCACGCCTGCTGGAAGTCCAAGCCCCTCGCACACAAAACCTCCTTTACCCCCTCCCTCCAACCTTTCCTAGGCCGACCCCTACCCCGCCTTCCTTCTACTACAGACTGATACACTCTTGAAGTCATTCTGTTTCGCTCCATTCTCTCTACATGTCCGAACCACCTCAACAACCCTTCCTCAGCCCTCTGGACAACAGTTTTGGTAATCCCGCACCTCCTCCTAACTTCCAAACTACGAATTCTCTGCATTATATTCACACCACACATTGCCCTCAGACATGACATCTCCACTGCCTCCAGCCTTCTCCTCGCTGCAACATTCATCACCCATGCTTCACACCCATATAAGAGTGTTGGTAAAACTATACTCTCATACATTCCCCTCTTTGCCTCCAAGGACAAAGTTCTTTGTCTCCACAGACTCCTAAGTGCACCACTCACCCTTGTCCCCTCATCAATTCTATGATTCACCTCATCCTTCATAGACCCATCCGCTGACACGTCCACTCCCAAATATCTGAATACATTCACCTCCTCCATACTCTCTCCCTCCAATCTGATATCCAATCATTCATCACCTAATATTTTTGTTATCCTCATAACCTTACTCTTTCCTGTATTCACTTTTAATTTTCTTCTTTTGCACATCCTACCAAATTCATCCACCAATCTCTGCAACTTCTCTTCAGAATCTCCCAAGAGCACAGTGTCATCAGCAAAGAGCAACTGTGACAACTCCCACTTTATGTGTGATTCTTTATCTTTTAACTCCACGCCTCTTGTCAAGACCCTCGCATTTACTTCTCTTACAACCCCATCTATAAATATATTAAACAACCACGGTGACATCATACATCCTTGTCTAAGGCCTACTTTTACTGGGAAATAATTTCCCTCTTTCCTATGTACTCTAACTTGAGCCTCACTATCCTCGTAAAAACTCTTCACTGCTTTTAGTAACCTACCTCCTACACCATACACCTGCAACATCTGCCACATTGCCCCCCCTATCCACCCTGTCATACGCCTTTTCCAAATCCATAAATGCCACAAAGACCTCTTTAGCCTTATCTAAATATTGTTCACTTATATGTTTCACTGTAAACACCTGGTCCACACACCCCCTACCTTTCCTAAAGCCTCCTTGTTCAACTGCTATCCTATTCTCCGTCTTACTTTTAATTCTTTCAATAATAACTCTACCATACACTTTACCAGGTATACTCAACAGACTTATCCCCCTATAATTTTTGCACTCTCTTTTGTCCCCTTTGCCTTTATACAAAGGAACTATGCATGCTCTCTGCCAATCCCTAGGTACCTTACCCTCTTCCATACATTTATTAAATAATTGCACCAACCACTCCAAAACTATATCCCCACCTGCTTTTAACATTTCTATCTTTATCCCATCAATCCCGGCTGCCTTACCCCGTTTCATTTTACCTACTGCCTCACGAACTTCCCCCACACTCACAACTGGCTCTTCCTCACTCCTACAAGATGTTATTATACCTCCTTGCCCTATACACGAAATCACAGCTTCCCAATCTTCATCAACATTTAACAATTCCTCAAAATATTCCCTCCATCTTCCCAATACCTCTAACTCTCCATTTAATAACTCTCCTCTCCTATTTTTAACTGACAAATCCATTTGTTCTCTAGGCTTCCTTAGAAATAAAATTAATCCGTTCCAGACACCCAAAAATATTAAAATAAATTTTTTTTTTCAAATTACATAGATTTACATACTGAAAACAATCAGAAATCAAGTACATGCATATAAAAAGTAATAATAACATTACACTTACCTTTACTAAAGACTTCTGGGTGGATGGAAGACGGGAGGAGGGGATAGGAGGAAGGTGTACACTATTGTTTGGAAGGAGAATCTCCTTCCATTAGGACTTCAGGTAGCAGGTCCTTTTCTGGGGTTACTTCCCTTCTTCTTTTAATGCCACTGGGAACAACTTGAGTCACTGGACCCCTGTCGCACAAAATATCTGTCCAGAGAGGTCTGTTTCTGGCATTTCTTTATGATTTGCCTGAAGTGGGACAAGGTTTTGTCACTGAACATGTTGCAGATATGGCTTGTTTTAGCTTGGTCAGGGTGATACTTTTCAACAAAACTTTGCAACTCATTCCACTTTGAACACATGTCCTTAATCACCGAAGAAGGCACCTTCACTCTCTTCTCCTCCTCCTCTGAAGCAAGTTCCTCAGCTGTGGTCTGATGCTGTCCCAGTTGAAGCTCTTGCAGTTCGTCAGTGGTTAGCTCTTCCCTGTGGTCCTCCACCAACTCTTCCACATCCCCGTCACTCACCTCCAACCCCATGGACTTGCCCAATGCCACAACACCTTCCACAACAGGCAGAGGGTCGGCAGGGTCAGGGTCTGCCTCAAACCCTTCAAAATCCCTCTGGATCGTGTTCTTCACTTTCTTTACCGAAGGGCTTGCACTAGCTTTCCTTGGGCCCATGGTGACTTATTTAGCAGTTGCAATCACAAAAAACAATGGATTATTACGTATGAACCTATGGGGTGATGGTCACGTGTTGGTAAACAATGGCACACTGAGCGTGAATGGCGTGGGAGACTGGCCTTGTGTGCGCAGTGATGGGCGGACGGGTACCGCACAGTCGCCGAATCACGAGTCTAATCACGAAACTTGAGGTCAAATTTTGCCGAAAAAACTTGCCGAAAGTCAAATTCTGCCGAAACTCGGGGGTCCACTGTAATATGTTAGCCTTACTGCACACACTTAGTCACTGCTGTCTTGGCTTTAGATTTCTGCTTACCATGACTCCCAAGCCTTTTTCACATTCTGTATGATCAAGCTCTGCTTCGCCTAGTTTATAAGTCTGAGGATTATTTTCATTACCAAGGACTAATACTTTACACTTGTCCACACTGAACTTCATCTGCTATTTTTCAGACCAAGACATTAATTTGTCCAAATCCTCCTGGAGTTCATTGGTATCCTCCTCAGAATGAATCATACAGCCTATTTTTGTATCATCAGCAAATTTGCTCATGTCACTTGTAATTTCTTCATCAAGGTCAGCCCTCCTGGCCCTATATCACTCACTCATTTACCCCTATCTCACCTATGGAATTTGTGCATGGGGTTCAACAACAATAAATCATCTCAAACCATTAATTACCCAATAAAAGGCTGCAGTCAGAATGATGATAAATTCCCATTCCAGGCAGCATACGCCACCAATTTTCAAAACTCTAAACTTACTCACCGTACAAAACATACATACTCATTATTGTGCGTACTACATACATAGAACACTAAACTCAGATATAAACCCTCCCTTCAAACTTCTCTTTACCAACCTCAACAGAACACATGACCATAACACAAGGCACAGATCACTTTGATGTTCCCATTGTCCATCTCACACTATGTAAAAACTCAATGCACATAAAAGGCCCAAAAATCTGGAATTCATTACCTGTGAATATAAAAGAAACACCAGACACAAACATCTCTATGACATTCCCCATGTCCGACTAAACCTTTACAAAAATTAAATGTATGTCACAGGCCCTAAAATCTGGAACACCCTACCTGAAAATTCTAAAACTGCAGACACATTCATCACCTTCAAAACTACCATCAGAAAACATCTTATCTCCCTGATACACCCTGTCAACTAATTACACGAATACTGAATACCACCTGGTGGTTAACACTTACACTCACTCACCCATTTGACCATAAGCAGAAATATCAATCTCAATCTCAAAATAATGAATCTTAACTAGTCATAAGTTAGCCTGTGATACTCCAATACTGAAACTATGTATAGTGCCGAAACAAAAGCATTCACATTGCTAAACTCACAAACTAGTATTTAGTCACTTAGCCATAATACCAACTTACCTCATAATTTTGTAATATTTTAAACTTAAGATTTAATTTAAGTCTGCCCGAAATGCCTAGCCATGCTAGGTGTTCTAGTGGTACACTCCGTAATTATTATTTTACTACATGTAAACCACACAATAACTAAATTCTGTAAACTCAGCATTGTAATCCTTATAGAGAATAAACTTTGAATTGAATTCAAGACTCTTCTTAAAAACCACTTACTCACCCACAACTAATAAATACTGAATAACTGAATCTCATAAATGTATAACCTGTGACCCTATCAAACAATGTTTTTTTTTTAATTACATTACCTAATAGAATACTCCATTCTCTTGAATGTACAGTAACTCATCTAAAGACCACATGACCTGTTTCTGCACAACAAATCATTGATTTTACTCGATCTGATTCAATTATATTATACATTGTTATGCCACAAATTTGTATAACTTTAATGCTTCTTATTTGAAATACTCATTTGTACTTCATGTTGTAATTTGTTTACTGTAATTTTTACCACTGAATATATCATTGCTTAGTTAATCTTAAGTTAATTTTAAGCCTGCCCATAATGCTATGCATACAAGGGGCTTTTGGCATGTACACCCAATCACTATATTTCTTTGTACAACTATGTATCATGTCCAAATAAAAAAAAAATAAATAAAAAGGTCATTAAAGTAAATTGTGAACAACAATAGGCCTAAAACTGATCCTTGTGGAATGCCACTAGTGATTAATCCCCATTCAGATTTGACCTCATTAATGAAAGCACTCTGCTTTCTATTGGTAAGCTATGTCTCTATCCATGGTAGAAGTTTTCCTCCTATACCATGAGCTGCCACTTTTCTTAAGTCTTTTGTGAGGTACCCTATCAAAGGTTTTATTGAAATACAAATAAACAATATTGTATTCTTTATTACTGTCTACTGCCTCAAATGTTTTATTGAAGAACGTCACTAAATTTGTCAGGCAGGAAGGACCTCTTGTGAACTCATGCTGAGTTTCATTAATCAAATTATGCTCCTCAAGATGGCTTCTAATAATATCAGCTATAACCGATTCTAATAATTTGCCTACTATAGACGTCAGGCTGACTGGACGGTAATTTAATGGAATGGACTTATCCCCTGATTTGAATAAAGGAACTACATTAGCTATCTTCCACATCTCTGGCACAACACCAGTTAGGATGGACACATTAACCCTTTGACTGTTTCAGGCCCCTCTCTGAAACTGTCATTCTGTCGCTCAATTTTTGAAAAAAAAAAAATTATTTTTTCTTATGAAATGATAGAGAATCTTTTTCCGATGGTAATGACACCAAAAGTTCGAAATTTGGTCGAAAACTCGTGGAATTATGCTCCCGTGAAGTTAGCGGTCTCGGCGACATATGCGTATCGGCGATTTCGCCGACTTTGAGCCCAATTTTCAGCCAATTCCATTGTTCCAGTTGACCAAACTCATAGCTATTTCTTTAGAACTCCATTTTATCTATCAGCTGAGTACAAGAAACCTCCCATTTACTAATTTGGACTACCCAATATGGTGGTCAGAAATTGGCAATTTGGCCAATTTCACGCAAAATAAAAAAGATGCCAATTTCAAAATAGGGTCCAGAATAAACAAGGTAGACATTCGTGGCACTAAAATAACATATGCTCTGTTCATTAGTCACATCTCTAGGCCCCTCTTATATTATTATTGCTTTCTATTTTGATTTTTTATTCATACAAAAAAATACAAAATTTACTGTTATGCAGACGACTGCATTATTGTAAAAATGGTATAAATAATATCAGTGCACTAGTGAAAGAATATTAGACTCCCCAGTTGACGTGTATTGGACGTGTGGTGTAATTTATGTACTCTTGAACATTGGTAAAAATCGAACATTTCCGCTACTTTGAGCTCAGTTTGAAGGTCGTTTTCATCGTAAAAGTAATGAAAATCATCTCTATTTCTGTAATATGTTTTCCATTTTATCACCTAAGACCATGAAAACGCGAATACAAAGATAAATACTATACGAAAATACACCTCAAAGTCGGCGTTTTATTCCAAAAAAACGATCAGTTTTTTTTTTCTCATTACGCAATATGTGCTGCAGGATTTTTTTTATGTGGTGCACACTGACCACACAGACCCATTCTCTCACATGTGGGCCTACCAGCTTTCTCCCACTTGATTTGAAGCTGCTAGAATTATTGAGTATATATACGTCAGAAACATTGGCTCGTAAGACGTATTTATACGTCGAAAACAGTCAAAGGGTTAAACAAGCTCTGATTTCATCATTGCTTAGTTAATCTTAAGTTAATTTTAAGCCAGCCCGTAATGCTATGCATAGTATAAGTGGCTTTGGCATGCTGCTCTTATCTGTATTTTTTTTTGTACCTCTGTAAGTGTGCTCAAATTATAAATAAATAAATAAATAAAATAAATAAATGACTGACTAAGTTCCATCTTGCATTCTTTAAGTACCCTGGAAAATAACTCGACGGGTCTTGGGTACTTATTTTGTTTCAGTTTATCTATCTGTTTGATAACCATGTGCCTCATGACAGTAATATTCGTTAATTTGAAGTCTTCAGGAACTGAATAATTGTTTATTTCTGGAATCTCATTTATGTCTTCTTGTGTAAAGACTGGCAAAAATAATTATTAAACAGAAAAAAATATTTCTAGTTCATTATCCGTCAGCTGTCCATTCCCAATTTTCAGAAATCCAACTTTTTCCCTCACCTTCATCCTGTACACTTTAAAGAACCCTTCTGGATTAGTCTTTGATTCACTAGCAACTCTAATTTCAAAGTCACATTTAGCTTTTCTAATCCCCTTTTTACTTCTCTTTTAAATTGAACATTATTATTTTTTTTTATTATCACACTGGCCTATTCCCACCAAGGCAGGGTGGCCCGAAAAAGAAAAACTTTCACCATCATTCACTCCATCACTGTCTTGCCAAAAGGGTGCTTTACACTACAGTTTTTAAACTGCAACATTAACACCCCTCCTTCAGAGTGCAGGCACTGTACTTTCAATCTCCAGGACTCAAGTCTGGCCTGCCGGTTTCCCTGAACCCCTTCATAAATGTTACTTTGCTCACACTCCAACAGCACGTCAAGTATTAAAAACCATTTGTCTCCATTCACTCCTATCAAACACGCTCATGCATGCCTGCTGGAAGTCCAAGCCCCTCGCACACAAAACCTCCTTTACCCCCTCTCTCCAACCTTTCCTAGGCCGACCCCTACCCCGCCTTCCTTCCACTACAGACTGATACACTCTTGAAGTCATTCTGTTTCGCTCCATTCTCTCTACATGTCCGAACCACCTCAACAACCCTTCCTCAGCCCTCTGGACAGCAGTTTTGGTAATCCCGCACCTCCTCCTAACTTCCAAACTACGAATTCTCTGCATTATATTCACACCACACATTGCCCTCAGACATGACATCTCCACTGCCTCCAGCCTTCTCCTCGCTGCAACATTCATCACCCATGCTTCACACCCATATAAGAGCGTTGGTAAAACTATACTCTCATACATTCCCCTCTTTGCCTCCAAGGACAAAGTTCTTTGTCTCCACAGACTCCTAAGTGCACCACTCACTCTTTTCCCCTCATCAATTCTATGATTCACCTCATCTTTCATAGACCCATCCGCTGACACGTCCACTCCCAAATATCTGAATACATTCACCTCCTCCATACTCTCTCCCTCCAATCTGATATTCAATCTTTCATCACCTAATCTTTTTGTTATCCTCATAACCTTACTCTTTCCTGTATTCACCTTTAATTTTCTTCTTTTGCACACCCTACCAAATTCATCCACCAATCTCTGCAACTTCTCTTCAGAATCTCCCAAGACCACAGTGTCATCAGCAAAGAGCAGCTGTGACAACTCCCACTTTGTGTGTGATTCTTTATCTTTTAACTCCACGCCTCTTGCCAAGACCCTCGCATTTACTTCTCTTACAACCCCATCTATAAATATATTAAACAACCACGGTGACATCACACATCCTTGTCTAAGGCCTACTTTTACTGGGAAATAATTTCCCTCTTTCCTACATACTCTAACTTGAGCCTCACTATCCTCGTAAAAACTCTTCACTGCTTTCAGTAACCTACCTCCTACACCATACACCTGCAACATCTGCCACATTGCCCCCCTATCCACCCTGTCATACACCTTTTCCAAATCCATAAGTGCCACAAAGACCTCTTTAGCCTTATCTAAATACTGTTCACTTATATGTTTCACTGTAAACACCTGGTCCACACACCCCCTACCTTTCCTAAAGCCTCCTTGTTCATCTGCTATCCTATTCTCCGTCTTACTCTTAATTCTTTCAATAATAACTCTACCATACACTTTACCAGGTATACTCAACAGACTTATCCCCCTATAATTTTTGCACTCTCTTTTGTTCCCTTTGCCTTTATACAAAGGGACTATGCATGCTCTCTGCCAATCCCTAGGTACCTTACCCTCTTCCATACATTTATTAAATAATTGCACCAACCACTCCAAAACTATATCCCCACCTGCTTTTAACATTTCTATCTTTATCCCATCAATCCCGGCTGCCTTACCCCCCTTTCATTTTACCTACTGCCTCACGAACTTCCCCCACACTCACAACTGGCTCTTCCTCACTCCTACAAGATGTTATTCCTCCTTGTCCTATACACGAAATCTCAGCTTCCCTATCTTCATCAACATTTAACAATTCCTCAAAATATTCCCTCCATCTTCCCAATACCTCTAACTCTCCATTTAATAACTATCCTCTCCTATTTTTAACTGACAAATCCATTTGTTCTCTAGGCTTTCTTAACTTGTTAATCTGACTCCAAAACTTTTTCTTATTTTCAACAAAATTTGTTGATAACATCTCACCCACTCTCTCATTTGCTCTCTTTTTACATTGCTTCACCACTCTCTTAACCTCTCTCTTTTTCTTCATATACTCTTCCCTCCTTGCATCACTACTTTGTAAAAACTTCTCATATGCTAACTTTTTCTCCCTTACTACTCTCTTTAGATCATCATTCCACCAATCGCTCCTCTTCCCTCCCGCACCCACTTTCCTGTAACCACAAACTTCTGCTGAACACTCTAACACTATATTTTTAAACCTACCCCATACCTCTTTGACCCCATTGCCTATGCTCTCATTAGCCCATCTATCCTCCAATAGCTGTTTATATCTTACCCTAACTGCCTCCTCTTTTAGTTTATAAACCTTCACCTCTCTCTTCCCTGATGCTTCTATTCTCCTTGTATCCCATCTACCTTTTACTCTCAGTGTAGTTACAACTAGAAAGTGATCTGATATATCTGTGGCCCCTCTATAAACATGTACATCCTGAAGTCTACTCAACAGTCTTTTATCTACCAATACATAATCCAACAAACTACTGTCATTTCGCCCTACATCATATCTTGTATACTTATTTATCCTCTTTTTCTTAAAATATGTATTACCTATAACTAAACCCCTTTCTATACAAAGTTCAATCAAAGGGCTCCCATTATCATTTACACCTGGCACCCCAAACTTACCTACCACATTGTTCCAAAGTCTGAAACATATTGTTTCAGACTTTGGAGCAATGCTCTTCTCCAGACTGAGGGACTGACCACCTCAAAACTTTAAGGGTGATGGACTGATTACATCGTCTTCAAGTATCTTCTGCTTCTATCAACTTTTCTGTACTCGACTGAAGAAGCCTACTGTGTAGGCGAAACGTTTCGATATAAAGATACCGAACTGTTGCATATGTGTCTTACCTAACAACATATCCAGTGTTACTCCATTATTAAGATTCATAATATCAAAGCCTAAGTCAATATATCCATACTCATTATTTTCCATTTCTAAACCCATACCTCTAACTAATCCTAGTTTAAAGTCCTAACAACACCCTCAACTGAGCTAGCAAGAAAACCCACACCTGCCCTGTATAAGTGAACCCCATCCCTGGCATACAAGTCATTTCTACCATAGACATGGTCCCAGTTGTCAGTGAATGGTACTGCATTATCCTTACAGTGCTTGTCCAGCCAACAATTCATACCAATTGCTCTGGACAACCATTCATTTCCAACACCACTCCTTGGGAAAATGCCCCATATAACAGGGTGCACCCCCTTCCCTCTATTTATGTCTATTGCTGTCCTGTACCTTCTAACTAAATCCTCACTTCTACACGCGCCTACATCATTGCCTCCAGCACTGAGGCAGATAACAGGATTGATCCCATTACCATTCATGATGTTGTCAAGCCAGCTAACAAAATCCTCCATCCCAGCCCTAGGAAAGCAAACCCTCGGTCTCTTACTCCTATCCTTCAAGTAGAAGGCACAACAGGTGCATCATTGTCAATGTTCATCATTTCTTTGATGTCAGCTTCCTGTAAATCCATTAGTACACAGTCAAGATGAGTACGTAAATAGAATTGTTAAATTAGACACATGTGCAACACTTGGATATCTTTAATGAGGAAACGTTTTGCCCCACAGTGGCTTCATCAGTCCATACAAAGGAGAATGGTGAAGAACAGGAGTTTGAGGTAATCAGTCCCTCAGCCTTGAGTCAATGTAATCAGTCCATCAATCTTGAAAAGAATACAGCATATGTGTAAAGAAGTGGCTTATATACTGTAGGCAGGAGAGGTGCTGCAGTCGTAGGTGCTATCATATCTGAACACTGTGGAAGTAGCTCATGCCCAATGGTTAAGCTAGTGAAGAATTCCTTTTATTAAGATCCCAAGATGTTGCTGTATCAGACAGGAATTTAAAGGAATGGTTCAAAGAACTGACAAGTTGATAGATTAGACACATGTGCAACACTTGGGTATCTTTAATGAGGAAACGTTTCCTCATTAAAGATACCCAAGTGTTGCACATGTGTCTTAATTTATCAAACTGTCGGTTCTCTGAACCATTCATCTACAAATAGAATTGTCAATGCTTATTGCTTGGGTACATTTATTCTGTCAGCAGACTGGATTTGTGAAGGACCTGCCTAGTATGGGCCAACAGGCCTACTGCAGTATTCCTATTTCATATGTTATTATGTACCCATGACACCAATCATACCCAGCCCCACCCACTCATATATTTGTCCAATCTCTTTTTAAAGCTACCCAAGGTCCTATCGAAGCTAAAACCTTGGGTAGTTTCAAGTTTAGGTTGGATAAATATATGAGCGAGAGGGGTTGGATTTGAGTGGGACTTGCACATGAGTAAATAGAATATTAATGTTCTAGAGCTGCATGCTTTTGGCTAAGCTTTTGCTATGAGTGTCAACAGAAACCAGCTTCAGAGGAACATTAAAAGAGATAATGGTAAAAAAATCAAATGAGGTTGCTAATCAAGGGGTAAAAATTTGTGGCTATTAAGTTTAGTTAATAAAAAAGTGGGGAAGGGTCTCAGGCTTTTTAAATTACTTTATGTGAATGTTCATTAAGCAAGGGATTACTATAAATAAATTACTAGTGGTAAGTTTTTGTATACAGTATTTGGTTTAGAAAGACACATAAGCAAACACTATGACATATTTATTAGAAAATGTTTTGGTCATGGGATCTCGATCACTTCTAACATACAGAGGTAGAAAGACATTATGTATATATAGGCAGAGAGTGGGGTGTGACTGATGAATGGTGACCTGAAGAATGCCATGTTGGGATGAGGACGGGTAGACGATGAGATCATGTGACTCCTGTGTTGTTGTGTTGGTGGTGATTAGCCTGCTTGAGTATCATGTATGCTGTTTTAGAAATTCAGTGGTCCCCCGCTTTTCGTAGTTCCCGGCAATCGTAAATTTCACCAATCATAGGGGTATTTTTGTATAAACATGGACTCGCTTTTCATAGGTTGACTCGCGAGTCGTAGTTTGTCTGGGACGCGTACCCATGGCGTGAGCCGGGGCGGCAGCCAGTCTGGCATTGTTTACCAGTGAGCGAAGGTCCCCTCACGTGCTCCAGCGAAATATTTCATAATATTCCATTTATTTTAGTGCTTGCAAGTACTAAATAAGCTACCATGGCTCCAAAGAAAGCTCCTAGTGCCAAGCCTGTGGTAAAGAAGGTAAAGAAGGTAAAGAAAGGTAAAGAAGGTAAAGAAAGTAAAGAAGGTAAAGAAAGTGCAGATGAACTGCGATATGCTCAGAAGAAGGCCTCATTAAGTGCCGCTCAGATTCGTGCTTCACTTCCCACTCCTGACAGAAGAACGGCAGAATATATACACAGCCAAATTACCACTTCCAACATCCAACAAAAACTGAAGCTCTCACGAAAACTACAAGACCCGTGCTCCCACAGCAAATGAAGCGAAATGGGACTTGGAGTTTACTTGGAGAGGGTTTCAAGGGTCAACACCCCAGCGGCTCGGTCTGAGACCAGGCTTCATGGTGGATCAGGGTCTGATCAACCAGGCTGTTACTGCTCTCCACATGCAAGCTGAAGTACGAGCCACAGCCCGGTTGGTCAGGTACTGACTTTAGGTGCCTGTCCAGTGTCTTCGTGAAGACAGCCAGGGGTCTATTGGTAATCCCCCTTATGTATGCTAGGAGGCACTTGAACAGTCTTGGGCCCCAGATACTTATTTTGCTTTTCATCGGGGAAATGTTGCATCTCTTGCCGAGTCTTATGCTTTCATAAGGAGCGATTTTCGTGTGCAAGTTTGGTACCAATCCCTCCAGGACCTTCCAAGTGTATATTATCATGTACCTCTCTCGCCTGTGTTTGAGGGAATACAGATCAAGGACCTTCAACCGTTCCCAGTAATTTAGGTGCCTTATCATACTTATGTGTGCCATGAAAGTTCTTTGTACACTCTCCAGGTCTGCAATTTCACCAGTCTTGAAGGGGGCTGTTAGTGTACAGCAGCATTCCAGCCTAGAGAGCACAAGTGATTTGAAGAGAATCATCATGGGCTTGGTGTCCCTAGTTTTGAAGGTTCTCATTATCCATCCTATCACTTTCCTAGCAGATGAGGTAGGTACATTGTTGTGGCCTTTGAAGGCGAGATCCTCTGACATTATTACTCCCAGGTCCTTCACATGATTTTTCCGCTCTAATGCATGGTTAGAATTTGTCGTATACCCTGATACATTTTTAATTTCCTCAAGTTTCCCATATCTGAGTAACTGAAATTTCTCCTCACTGAACTTCATGTTGTTTTGAGTGGCCCATTCGAAGATTTGGTTGATGTTCGCTTGGAGTCTCGTGGTGTCTTCGATGGAGGTCACTGCCATGGTAATCCAGGTGTCGTCCGCAAAGGAAGACACGGAGCTATGGCTTACATCTGTTTCTATGTCAGAAATAAGGATGAGGAATATTATGGGAGCGAGTACTGTGCCTTGTGGAACAGAGCTTTTTACCTTGGCTGCCTGAGACTTTACTCTGTTTACTATTACTCTTTGTGTTCTATTTGTCAGGAAGTTATAGATACATCTACCAACTTTTCCTGTTATTCCTTTATCACGCATTTTGTGTGCTATTACACCATGGTCACACTTGTCGAAAGCTTTTGCAAAGTCTGTGTATATTACATCTTTTTGTTATGTTTATCCTCTACAGCATCCAGGACCTTGTCATAGTGGTCCAGTAGCTGGGACAGGCAGTAGCGACCTGCTCTAAACCCGTGTTGCCCTGGGTTGTGTAAGTGATGGGTATCTAGGTGGTTGGCTTTCTTACTTCTTAGAACCCTCTCAAAGATTTTTATGATATGGGATGTTAGTGCTATCGGTCTGTAGTTCTTTGAAATTGTTTTACTGCCACTTTTGTGGAGTGGGGCTATGTCTGTTGTTTTTAGTGTGTGTGGGATGACCCCTGTGTCCATGCTCCCTCTCCAGAAATCATAAATAACTTATCTTCCTATTCACTAACCATCATCGAGACAGAAGTCCTCAGCCTAGGGCTTAAGTTTACTACCAGCATCAACAAGAAACATTATCTGGTGGATGTGGTAACGAAGAACCAACCTTTCAGAGACTCCGAATTTCAAAAAGGTTTTGTTCAAGAAATTATCACTGCTGCAGCTACTGAACCTTTAAGACCGGTCATTCCCAGAAGATACATCCAAGTACTCAGGGACTTGGAACAATGATATCATCATTACAACTGCTGACAAAAGAGGAGGTGTGGTGTTACTCGACACTGTCGATTACAACAATAAAGTTTTAAATCTTCTCAGTGATGCCAACACATGCCAGCCTATATCAGAATCAGTGTTACTTCAGCCCTTGTTTTCTTGAAGAAGAATGTATTTACGTAACACAAGCCTTCACATGTCTTCAGTTTCCATCTTTCTTCATCAGGGATTGCAGATTCAAGACACAAGCTATCCTCAATAAACCGTCCATGGAACAGCCCTCTAAGCAGTTCACAGTGCTCCCATGTGGTGATGTTGCCACGAATACTCGCCGGGCAGTTGCTAAGAGTAACATCAACGTTTCCATCATAAACACATCATCTATCAGGGAAACATGCACCACCAGGGAATACAGTCACAGAAACCCAAGGTAAACGGAAACCAAACCTGTGTACATACTATGCACTTGGTATCTGCAGGCATGGGAAATCTGGAAAAACAGATGGGATGTGCAACTATGACCACCCTAGAAAATGCCATGCCCATATGACAACAGGAAAATGCAAACTCCCTTCCTGTAAGCTTTTTCACCCTGAACTGTGTACCTCTTCAGTACAGGAAAGACTGTGCTATAACTTAAATTGCCAGGCACACCATCTAAAGGGGACAAAAAGATACAAAACATCCAGGCCATGGGAAAACCTGGGTAGCCACAGCCACTCAAGAGGGAGAGGTTTTTTAGCGCCAGGAAGGAAAAAAAGCTGGCAGGAAATGGCAGAAATCGTACACCAAATCCAGTCATTCCTGGAGTGGAACCACAGTCGATGGCCTCCACTCCAAACCAACAGATACAGATACTAATGCCGGAAAAAAAATCCCCCCCCTAGTACCAACAATACCACCAGTCCGATGACATTCTTCTTTGCAAATATACAGGGTCTAAAGCCAGCAACAAACAACAAAATACCTTTCATCCGTGGACTGCTTGCAGAGGCAAAGGCAATGTTCGCGGCTTTCACTGAGACCCACATAAAGGATCACTTGGACAACGAAATATGGATCCCAGGTTACAACCTATACAGATGTGACAGAGTGAACAGGCAAAAGGGGGGGGGGGGGTTGGCCTGTACATTGCAGAGTCACTTGTTTGCACAGAACTGCTTAATGCCGCCTCAAATGATGTAGTGGAAGTTTTAGCAGTAAAGGTCGAGAACCAAAACCTAGTCATTGTGGTAGTCTACAAGCCTCCGGATGCAACATCCCAGCAATTCCAGGAACAGCTGTTAAAAATTGACCACTGTCTGGAAAATCTTCCAGCTCCTGCACCCAACATCTTGCTCCTGGGGGATTTCAACTTAAGGCACCTAAAATGGAGGAATATAGCAAATAATATTGTTGCAGTAATAACACCAGGAGGCAGCTCTGATGAAAACTCACACTCACACGAGCTTTTAAATCTCTGCACAAAATTCAATTTAAACCAGCAAATAATAGAGCCTACTAGACTGGAGAATACACTAGACCTCATCTTCACTAACAATGATGATCTGATAAGATATGTCACCATATCAAAAACAATATACTCAGATCACAACATAATTGAGGTTCAGACATGTATGCATGGAGCCCCAGACCGACATAATGAGACTAGTCACGAGGGAGCATTCACCAAATTCAACTTCAATAACAAAAACATAAAGTGGGACCAAGTAAACCAAGTCCTAACCGATATAAGCTGGGAAGATATACTAAGCAACACAAGACCCCAACTTATGCCTAGAACAGATTAACTTGGTGGCACTCGATGTATGCACAAGGCTTATTCCTCTAAGAAAAAGGAGGAGTAGATGTAAAATAGAAAGAGACAGGCGCTCCCTTTACAGGCGACAGAAAAGAATAACAGAGCGGCTAAAAGAGGTCAATATATCTGAAATGTGTAGGGAGACACTAGTCAGAGAAATAGCAAGCATCGAACTTAAGCTAAAGGAATCTTATAGGAGTCAGGAATCGCGGGAAGAACTAAAAGCCATAAATGAAATCGAAAGAAACCCAAAGTATTTCTTCTCCTATGCCAAATCAAAGTCGAGAACAACGTCCAGTATTGGGCCCCTACTTAAACAAGATGGGTCCTACACAGATGACAGCAAGGAAATGAGTGAGCTACTCAAGTCCCAATATGACTCAGTTTTTAGCAAGCCGCTAACCAGACTGAGAGTTGAAGATCAAAATGAATTTTTTATGAGAGAGCCACAAAATTTGATTAACACAAGCCTATCCGATGTTATCCTGACGCCAAATGACTTCGAACAGGCGATAAATGACATGCCCATGCACTCAGCCCCAGGGCCAGACTCATGGAAATCCGTGTTCATCAAGAACTGCAAGAAGCCCCTATCATGAGCCTTTTCCATCCTATGGAGAGGGAGCATGGACACGGGGGTCGTCTCACAGTTACTAAAAACAACAGACATAGCCCCACTCCACAAAGGGGGCAGTAAAGCAACAGCAAAGAACTACAGACCAATAGCACTAACATCCCATATCATAAAAATCTTTGAAACGGTCCTAAGAAGCAAGATCACCACCCATCTAGAAACCCATCAGTTACACAACCCAGGGCAACATGGGTTTAGAACAGGTCGCTCCTGTCTGTCTCAACTATTGGATCCCTACGACAAGGTCCTAAATGCACTAGAAGACAAAAAGAACGCAGATGTAATATATACAGACTTTGCAAAAGCCTTCGACAAGTGTGACCATGGCGTAATAGCACACAAAATGCGTGCTAAAGGAATAACAGGAAAAGTCGGTCGATGGATCTATAATTTCCTCACTAACAGAACACAGAGAGTAGTCGTCAACAGAGTAAAGTCCGAGGCAGCTACGGTGAAAAGCTCTGTTCCACAAGGCACAGTACTTGCTCCCATCTTGTTCCTCATCCTCATATCCGACATAGACAAGGATGTCAGCCACAGCACCGTGTCTTCCTTTGCAGATGACACCCGAATCTGCATGACAGTGTCTTCCATTGCAGACACTGCAAGGCTCCAGGCGGACATCAACCAAATCTTTCAGTGGGCTGCAGAAAACAATATGAAGTTCAACGATGAGAAATTTCAATTACTCAGATATGGTAAACACGAGGAAATTAAATCTTCATCAGAGTACAAAACAAATTCTGGCCACAAAATAGAGCGAAACACCAACGTCAAAGACCTGGGAGTGATCATGTCGGAGGATCTCACCTTCAAGGACCATAACATTGTATCAATCGCATCTGCTAGAAAAATGACAGGATGGATAATGAGAACCTTCAAAACTAGGGAGGCCAAGCCCATGATGACACTCTTCAGGTCGCTTGTTCTATCTAGGCTGGAATATTGCTGCACAGTAACAGCACCTTTCAAGGCAGGTGAAATTGCTGACCTAGAAAATGTACAGAGAACCTTCACGGCGCGCATAACAGAGATAAAACACCTCAATTACTGGGAGCGCTTGAGGTTCCTAAACCTGTATTCCCTGGAACGCAGGCGGGAGAGATACATGATTATATACACCTGGAAAATCCTAAAGGGACTAGCACCGAACTTGCACACGAAAATCACTCACTACGAAAGCAGAAGACTTGGCAGACGATGCAACATCCCTCCAATGAAAAGCAGGGGTGTCACTAGCACGTTAAGAGACCATACAATAAGTGTCAGGGGCCCGAGACTGTTCAACTGCCTCCCAGGATACATAAGGGGGACTGCCAACAGACCCCTGGCAGTCTTCAAGCTGGCACTGGACAAGCACCTAAAGTCGGTTCCTGACCAGCCGGGCTGTGGCTCGTACGTTGGTTTGCGTGCAGCCAGTAGCAACAGCCTGGTTGATCAGGCTCTGATCCACCAGGAGGCCTGGTCACAGACCGGGCCGCGGGGGCGTTGACCCCCAGAACTCTCTCCAGGTAAACTCCAGGTATCAAAAACCTCATTATGAAACACAGCCTCACACCTCTAACTTCCACAGCAGGCGTCTACACCATCCCCTGTGGATTCTGCCCCAAGAAATATGTAGGCGAGACAGGCAGAGATCTTGCAGTCCGCCTGAACGAGCAAAGAAGTGCCTGTAACAGAGACGATTTAAGGTACACCTGTGTCCTCCACATAGACTCCTCAGGGCATTTGATGAACTGGGATGAAGCACAACTCATTCTCACTGAACCAGACCTCAGACGCCGATGGTGTCTAGAAGCCTTGCAAATCACCGTCACCAACACAATAGAACGTAACACTAGAAACCACAAAATTTCTAAAACATTAGCATACATGATACTCAAGCAGGCTAAGCACCACCAACCCTACAACACAGGAGTCACATGATCTCATTGTCTACCTGTCCTCATCCCAACATGGCATTTTTCAGGTCACCATGCGTCACTCACACATCATTCTCTGCCTATATATACATGTATAATGTCTTTCTACCTCTGTATGTCAGAAATGATCAAGGTCCCAGGGCCGAAACATTTTCTAATAAATATGTCATAGTGTTTGCTTATGTTTCTTTCTAAACCAAAGCGTCAGTATTTATTACCAAGGTTTATATCATATACAGTAATTAAAATGGTGTAATCATACACTGTAGTATACTGTATTGTACTATAAAAAATGCTTTCAAATGAATGCTCAGACAATGGATAATTGAACAAACAGGAGTATATCAATACTGGTAGAATTACCGACAATATGTTAAGTAAAAGGACACAAATGCAACTAATGTGACATTTTATTGTGGCAACGTTTCACTTGTGAAAAAGCTCCTGGAGAGTGAAACGTTGCCACAACAAAATGTCACATTAGCTGCATTTGTGTCCTTTTACTTAACAATAAACAGGAGCTTTTTAAGCCTCTTGTCTATTTATTACACTTCACTTCCAGATGTTCCTTGCGCTGAATGACCCACATGGGTTTAGCGCTTAACATGAACTATTAAATTATTAAAATTCTACATGTTCCTAACCTTAGCATGGTAAATGGTGGGATGTAAGGTAGGATCTGGTGCCCGCCACCTACGGTTTAGGTCTTCATCTGTCAAGCCACACCGCTGACTGTTAAAAGAGAGAAATGCAAAAATCATTGCTGGTATGTACTGCAGTGTACAAAATATTCCAATACACTAATACATATAAAATGCCGGGAGCAATGGGCTAGTAACCCCTTCTCCTGTAGACATTTACTAAGAGAAGAAAAGAAACTTTATAAAACTGGGATGCTTGAATGTGCGTGGATGTAGTGCGGATGACAAGAAACAGATGATTGCTGAGGTTACGAATGAAAAGAATTTGGATGTCCTGGCCCTAAGCGAAACAAAGCTGAAGGGGGTAGGGGAGTTTCGGTGGGGGGAAATAAATGGGATTAAATCTGGAGTATCTGAGAGAGTTAGAGCAAAGGAAGGGGTAGCAGTAATGTTGAAGGATCAGTTATGGAAGGAGAAAAGAGAATATGAATGTGTAAATTCAAGAATTATGTGGATTAAAGTAAAGGTTGGATGCGAAAAGTGGGTCATAATAAGCGTGTATGCACCTAGAGAAGAGAGGAATGTAGAGGAGAGAGAGAGATTTTGGGAGATGTTAAGTGAATGTATAGGAGCCTTTGAACCAAGTGAGAGAGTAATTGTGGTAGGGGACCTGAATGCTAAAGTAGGGGAAGCTTTTAGAGAGGGTGTGGTAGGTAAGTTTGGGGTGCCAGGTGTAAATGATAATGGGAGCACTTTGATTGAACTTTGTATAGAAAGGGGTTTAGTTATAGGTAATACATATTTTAAGAAAAAGAGGATAAATAAGTATACAAGATATGATGTAGGGCAAAATGACAATAGTTTGTTGGATTATGTATTGGTAGATAAAAGACTTCAGGATGTACATGTTTATAGAAGGGCCACAGATATATCAGATCACTTTCTAGTTGTAGCTACACTGAGAGTAAAAGGTAGATGGGATACAAGGAGAATAGAAGCATCAGGGAAGAGAGAGGTGAAGGTTTATAAACTAAAAGAGGAGGCAGTTAGGGTAAGATATAAACAACTATTGGAGGATAGATGGGCTAATGAGAGCATAGGCAATGGGGCCGAAGAGGTATGGGGTAGGTTTAAAAATGTAGTGTTAGAGTGTTCAGAAGAAGTTTGTGGTTACAGGAAAGTGGGTGCGAGAGGGAAGAGGAGCGATTGGTGGAATGATGATGTAAAGAGAGTAGTAAGGGAGAAAAAGTTAGCATATGAGAAGTTTTTACAAAGTAGAAGTGATGCAAGGAGGGAAGAGTATATGGAGAAAAAGAGAGAGGTTAAGAGAGTGGTGAAGCAATGTAAAAAGAGAGCAAATGAGAGAGTGGGTGAGATGTTATCAACAAATTTTGTTGAAAATAAGTAAAAGTTTTGGAGTGAGATTAACAAGTTAAGGAAGCCTAGAGAACAAATGGATTTGTCAGTTAAAAATAGGAGAGGAGAGTTATTAATGGAGAGTTAGAGGTACTGGGAAGATGGAGGGAATATTTTGAGGAACTGTTAAATGTTGATGAAGATAGGGAAGCTGTGATTTCGTGTATAGGGCAAGGAGGAATAACATCTTGTAGGAGTGAGGAAGAGCCAGTTGTGAGTGTGGGGGAAGTTCGTGAGGCAGTAGGTAAAATGAAAGGTGGTAAGGCAGCCGGGGTTGATGGGATAAAGATAGAAATGTTAAAAGCAGGTGGGGATATAGTTTTGGAGTGGTTGGTGAAATTATTTAATAAATGTATGGAAGAGGGTAAGGTACCTAGGGATTGGCAGAGAGCATGCATAGTCCCTTTGTATAAAGGCAAAGGGGACAAAAGAGAGTGCAAAAATTATAGGGGGATAAGTCTGTTGAGTATACCTGGTAAAGTGTATGGTAGAGTTATTATTGAAAGAATTAAGAGTAAGACGGAGAATAGGATAGCAGATGAACAAGGAGGCTTTAGGAAAGGTAGGGGGTGTGTGGACCAGGTGTTTACAGTGAAACATACAAGTGAACAGTATTTAGATAAGGCTAAAGAGGTCTTTGTGGCATTTATGGATTTGGAAAAGGTGTATGACAGGGTGGATAGGGGGGCAATTTGGCAGATGTTGCAGGTGTATGGTGTAGGAGGTAGGTTACTGAAAGCAGTGAAGAGTTTTTACGAGGATAGTGAGGCTCAAGTTCGAGTATGTAGGAAAGAGGGAAATTATTTCCCAGTAAAAGTAGGCCTTGGACAAGGATGTGTGATGTCACCGTGGTTGTTTAATATATTTATAGATGGGTGGGGTTGTAAGAGAAGTAAATGCGAGGGTTTTGGCAAGAGGCGTGGAGTTAAAAGATAAAGAATCACACATAAAGTGGGAGTTGTCACAGTTGCTCTTTGCTGATGACACTTTGCTCTTGGGAGATTCTGAAGAGAAGTTGCAGAGATTGGTGGATGAATTTGGTAGGGTATGCAAAAGAAGAAAATTAAAAGTGAATACAGGAAAGAGTAAGGTTATGAGGATAACAAAAAGATTAGGTGATGAAAGATTGGATATCAGATTGGAGGGAGAGAGTATGGAGGAGGTGAATGTATTCAGATATTTGGGAGTGGACGTGTCAGCGGATGGGTCTATGAAAGATGAGGCGAATCATAGAACTGATGAGGGGAAAAGGGTGAGTGGTGCACTTAGGAGTCTGTGGAGACAAAGAACTTTGTCCTTGGAGGCAAAGAGGGGAATGTATGAGAGTACGCATAGTTTTACCAACGCTCTTATATGGGCGTGAAGCATGGGTGATGAATGTTGCAGCGAGGAGAAGGCTGGAGGCAGTGGAGATGTCATGTCTGAGGGCAATGTGTGGTGTGAATATAATGCAGAGAATTCATAGTTTGGAAGTTAGGAGGAGGTGCGGGATTACCAAAACTGTTGTCCAGAGGGCTGAGGAAAGGTTGTTGAGGTGGTTCGGACATGTAGAGAGAATGGAGCGAAACAGAATGACTTCAAGAGTGTATCAGTCTGTAGTGGAAGGAAGGCGGGGTAGGGGTCGGCCTAGGAAAGGTTGGAGGGAGGGGCTAAAGGAGGTTTTGTGTGCGAGGGGCTTGGACTTCCAGCAGACATGCGTGAGCGTGTTTTATAGGAGTGAATGGAGAGAAATGGTTTTTAATACTTGACGTGCTGTTGGAGTGTGAGCAAAGTAACATTTATGAAGGGGTTCAGGGAAACCGGCAGGCCGGACTTGAGTCCTGGAGATGGGAAGTACAGTGCCTGCACTCTGAAGGAGGGGTGTTAATGTTGCAGTTTAAAAAATGTAGTGTAAAGCACCCTTCTGGCAAGACAGTGATGGAGTGAATGATGGTGAAAGTTTTTCTTTTTCGGGCCACCCTGCCTTGGTGGGATTCGGCCAGTGTTATAATAATAATAATATAAGTGTCACTTTAGCAATGACAGAGTGACCAGTTCAATATTAGGATTCCATCAAGTCTTTATTTGACCCAACAATAAAGTAAAATACATAGTGATTTTCTGCCTAAAGAAAAAGTCTGAGTAAAAAATCTTTCAATCTGATTCTCCTAAATATATACTATTGGGTAAACTGAATTATCTAAGAACAATTTAGGAGAAATTCTCTCCATGTTCATGTCCATCCACATGTTGCACCTGACTTTCCAGTTTATGAGCTCTAACACTAACCATAAGTTGTCTCTCCAACCTCAGCATTCCTGGTAATGGTTGTGCATATAATATGACCTTGCCACTCTCTGCTATTCTATTGCTTCTGCCCAGGATCTAGGAGTTCCTGTCTCAGTTGGTGGTTACCTGGTCAGACATGGATTCTATCTTTGGGAGTTTTATATTTCATGGTTCTGATCCTCCTGCTCCAGTGTGTTTCTTTCTCAGGTAGTGTGAGCTATACATCAGTCCTCTGGTATCCACAGGGATGTGTCTTTCCTTCCCACTGGGAAGCTCTCCAGTAATAGCTGATTCTTGCCAACTATCAGGGTTCGGTGCCCACAATCTTTCGTCTGCCCTTTACACTCCCTCAAAACCAACAATTCTGATCTTTTATTTATTTAGCAAAATGGAATACATTACCAATGTGCTGCTACCCTGTTGTTAGGTAAGACATACAGTGGACCCCCGGTTAACGATTTTAATCCGTGCAAGAGGGGTAATTGTTATGCGAAATAATCGTTATGTGAATGAATTTTCCCCATAAGAAATAATGGAAATAAAATTAATCCGTGCAAGACACCCAAAAGTACGAAAAAAAAAATTTTTTACCACATGAAATGTTAATTTTAATACACACAAACTGAAAAAGGCATGCACAATTACATGACACTTACTTTTATTGAAGATCTGGTGATGATTGATGGGATGGGAGGAGGGGAGAGAGAGTGTTAGTGTTTAGAAGGGGAATCCCCTTCCATTAGGACTTGAGGTGTCGAGTCCTTTTCTGGGGTTACTTCCCTTCTTCTTTTAATGCCACTAGGACCAGCTTCAGAGTCACTGGACTTCTTTCGCACAAGATATCTGTCCATAGTGGCCTGTACCTCTCGTTCCTTTATGACTTGCCTAAAGTGTTTCACAACATTGTCAGTGTAATAATCACCAGCACGGCTTGCAATAGCTGTGTGAGGGTGATTTTCATCCAAGAAGGTTTGCACTTCAAGCCACTTTGCACAGATTTCCTTTATCTTTGTAGTAGGCAACTTCTTCAATTTCTCTCTCCCCTCCTCTGAACCAGTTTCCCCAGGTCTGGCCTCTTGCTCTTGAAGTTGATCTATCAGCTCATCAGTGGTTAGTTCTTCATTGTCCTCCTCCACCAACTCTTCCACATCCTCCCCACTAACCTCCAACCCCAAGGACTTTCCCAATGCCACAATGGATTCCTCAACTGGCACAGGATTCTCAGGGTTAGCCTCAAACCCTTCAAAATCCCTTTTGTCTACACATTCTGGCCACAGTTTCTTCCAAGCAGAGTTCAAGGTCTTCTTAGTCACTCCCTCCCAAGCCTTACCTATAAGGTTTACACAATTGAGGATATTAAAGTGCTCTCTCCAAAACTCTCTTAGAGTCAGTTGAGTTTCTGAGGTCACTACAAAGCACCTTTCAAACAGAGCTTTTGTGTACAGTTTTTTGAAGTTTGCAATAACCTGCTGGTCCATGGGCTGCAGGAGAGGAGTGGTATTAGGAGGCAAAAACTTCACCTTAATGAAGCTTATGTCCCCATAAAGTCGCTCTGCCACGTCTGTAGGATGACCAGGGGCATTGTCTAACACCAGGAGGCACTTAAGGTCTAATTTCTTTTCAGTTAGGTAATCTTTCACATTGGGGGCAAATGCATGGTGTAACCAGTTATAGAAAAAGTCCCTAGTGACCCATGCCTTACTGTTTGCCCTCCACAGCACACACAAATTATCCTTGAGGACATTCTTTTGCCTGAACTCTCTGGGAGTTTCAGAGTGATACACTAATAAAGGCTTAACTTTGCAATCACCACTAGCATTGGCACACATCAACAAAGTAAGCCTGTCTTTCATAGGCTTATGTCCTGGGAGTGCCTTTTCCTCCTGAGTAATGTAGGTCCTGCTTGGCATTTTCTTCCAGAACAGGCCTGTTTCATCACAATTAAACACTTGTTCAGGTTTCAGTCCTTCACTGTCTATGTACTCCTTGAATTCCTGCACATATTTTTCAGCCGCTTTGTGGTCCGAACTGGCAGCCTCACCATGCCTTATCACACTATGGATGCCACTACGCTTCTTAAATCTCTCAAACCAACCTTTGCTGGCCTTAAATTCACTCACATCATCACTAGTTGCAGGCATTTTTTTAATTAAATCCTCATGCAACTTCCTAGCCTTTTCACATATGATCGCTTGAGAGACGCTATCTCCTGCTAGCTGTTTTTCATTTATCCACACCAATAAGAGTCTCTCAACATCTTCCATCACTTGCGATCTTTGTTTCGAAAACACAGTTAAACCTTTGGCAAGAACAGCTTCCTTGATTGTCTTTCTGGTGCCCACAATAGTAGCGATGGTTGATTGGGGTTTCTTGTACAACTTGACTAGGTCGGCGATACGCACTCCACTTTCATACTTATCAATGATCTCTTTCTTCATTTCAATGGGAATTCTCACCCTTATTGGTGTACGGTTGGCACTAGAAGCTTTCTTGGGGCCCATGGTCACTTATTTTCCAGAAACAGCACCGAAAACACTGTAATAATACGAAATATTCCGAGTGTATGCTTGGATGTTACCGCGGAAGCTGGCTGGTAAACAATGGCACGGGCGGCACATGTGAGGCTGGCTGAGGGCGCACATTGGACGCGTCTCGGACGAAAATCGGTGAGCGGGTTTTTAATCGGTATGCGCGGCAAAATTTTTGCAATTAAAGTAAGCGGTATGCGGATTAATCGCTATGTGATGCCATCGTTATGCGGGGGTCCACTGTATATGCAACAGTTAGCTATCTTCATTTTGAAACATTTTGCCTACACAATAGGCTTCTTCAACTGAGCACAGAAAAGTTGGTAGAAACAGACGAGATGTGAAGATGATGTAATCAATCCATCACCCTTGAAGATCTAGTTTTGAGGTGGTCAGTCCCTTAGCCTGGAGAAAAGTATTTGTTCCACAGTCTGAAACAATGTGAAGTTGAAGTGAGAGTATGCAGCCTTATATACTGTCAAGAGATGAGATGTAGGCCACTAGTAGTGATCAAAGAAACTAATTTCTGCAGACACAAGTGCCTGAAATCAGCACTAATCGCTGTTTCTAATACAATTAAACAAAACAAAGGCAGCTTCACCATCTCTAAAGTCTTAGCAAGAATCCTCCTGAAAACAGTAAACATAGGCTCTCCTGCTAATACTACACAAGCACATTACAGAGAATGAACATTGAAACAGTCCTATTTTAATCCAGCCTCCAACAGAAATATTTGTCTAACCTATTTTTATTTTACCCAAGTAATAGCTTTTATATCCTTTTACTCATGTGCAAGTTAATTGTTCTACCATACTGTATTACTACTACTACTACAACTTATATTACTACTACTACTACCATCAGTATTGCACCCCACTCTGAGCCTATATATACCCTCTGTGCTCATGTACATGCTACAATACAGTTCACGGAGAACACTACCTTATCACTAGATAGGCACATGGCTTCTGCCGAAAAGAAGAGGCCACGATGCTCCATGAACACGACAGAGGACTCGGATTTGGAAATGTGGGGCGCAATTCTAGCGAAGAAGTTGCAAGACCACTCTGTGTCATCAGAGGAAGAGGAAGATCCTGCTCACATTGTAGCAGATCTGACAGTTCCAACCATGGAGCCAGCGAATATGGAAACAGGGGAGGAAATAAACACCTCACCCCCCGAGAACCAAAAAGGATGGATCACTGTGGACAACCGCAAGAATTGCCATCCGTCCAAGGAGCAGGCAAACAAGCTCAACCGACCTGGCAAATTCAAGGTGAAGTCTTACAGGGATCACAGAACCCACTAAGGCGTTGTTTCATACCTGGAATGATGGCACAACCTGAGGTTCAAGATATGGTTCAAATTGAGGGGAGAACCAATACTGACTCCTCTCAACAAGGAAATGTACAGCACATTGAAGAGAGTCATAGAGACAGATCGCTCATTCACCCTGGAGGAACTGGACTCTCGGCAGAAGATCACCAAGGGTGTAGTGATGCGATACCCGGTGATGATGCCCATCGAGGCAGTATCAGCTCACCCCAGTGTGGTGTCAGCTCAGTGTCTCAAGGCACAGACGGCATGCAACGCGCCAACCCAACAGGTCCTCATACAGCATTTAGGACCGCTGCCATCCCAGTTGGACCTCAGTTCTTGGGGCAGGTACGATGTCAGGGCCTTCACGGCAGAACCAGTTCGCTGTTTCAAGTGCCAGCGTTACGGACACCTGGGTGCACTCTGTCTGAACAGAGTAATCTGCGGTGTCTGCAGCCAGCACCACCCTACCAAGGAATGCATCACCAAGCTGAAAAATGCATCACCATCCATTCCACAATGCCAGAACTGCAGTCAGAAACACCATGCTTCGAATCCTCGATGCCCCGAGAGGCTCACCAGAATTCAAGGAGTCTGGAAGATGCCAAAAACTCAGCAGCAGGCTACGACAGATCATCACTCTCAGCAGACGATGGGTGCAGAGAACCCTGCCATACCACAGACCTCTCATCAGGTAACTCAACTCAATGCCCAGGAATTCCCAACCCTCAAAGCCTCAACCAGGTGTCATGGTCAGGAGCCTCCTGCACCCCTACCTCAATGAAGAAACAGAAACAAGAGGAACAGGAGGCATCAACAGGGTACATCTGGTCAACGCGATCAGCAGGCAGCACTAAGCGAGCCCCCACCGGCCATAGCACGACAATGCAGGCACTCCTTACCTGGCACAGCCACTTTGCAGGCTCAACTGGCACCTCACCAGCAGATGCCGGCTACCCAACCTGGTATACAGCAACAGACCACGGTGCATACAATAAAGAAATCCAACCCTCAGCAGTCCCTACAGGCCACAACAGCCCAGGTAATATCCACAGTTTCGAACCCAATACCAACACAGGCCCTCACCAGGGAGGATCTTGTAGCACTCATCAAGGTGTTCACGGATATTATTTGCAACACAATCAACTCCATGGAACAACAGAGCGTATTCCGGCAGATGGTCAGTACGCTCCTGAGAATGTGCTTACTGACTGAGGAGGAGACGGTGGACGCCATGAATTTGCAGGTTCTCAGAGCAGGCAGGGCTCAGTCCCCAGCTCAGGAAACAACAATGATGGAATAACTTCGGTACCAAATCACACCCTCAAGGTCCTACAATGGAATATTCAGGGTCTGAGGGGCAAACAGCGCCTCTTGCTGGAGGCAGTATAATTTGGGTTGACATCATCTTGCTACAAAAAACTCTGACTGTCCCGACTATGTGCCCAAGACTACCTGGTTTTGTTGGGTATTTTCAGCACATGGATGTGGGCATTCACTGCAGAGGCACAGCTGTATTCGTATCCGATACAATACTTCACGAGGTTATAGCCAACCCTGTGGACTGTAGGGAAGATGTCGAGGCACAGGCCATCCTTGCACACATACCTGGGGAGCCCATTACCATCTATAACATCTACAAGAACCCAAGACACACCCTCGACATTGCAGAGCTCCTCGCGCTAGCACGCAATAAGTGTATTATTGTGGGTGGAGATTTCAGTGCACATCACCCAATGCTGCACTCTCACTCAGCAACCAAAGCTGCTGGCAGACACATAGCAATGCTCCTACACAATATTCCAGTGGTGAAGTTGCTAAACAATGGAGACCCCACACACCTGTTGGGTGGCTGCCTCGACCTTACCTTCAGGACAAGACAACTCACAGCAGGAGCCACATGGGAAACTCATCCTAACCTTGTCAGTGACCACTTTGCAGTGATCACCACCTTCAACATCAACAGGCCTCCCACAGTTGTGCTGCCTCCTAGATGGGAGGCCCAACTGGAAGGTGTTCCAGGATTATCTTCATGACTGGTGGTCCACATACACTCTATCTGAAGACTGTGATACAGCTGAACAGGAGCTGATCACTATTCTCATCCAGGCAGCAGAGTGTGCAATTCCAAAGAAGTCCGCAGGACGCACTCACAAAAGAGACTGGTGGTTCTACAACGATGAGGTATAGGAGCAGAACCACCGCATCAGCTCTTTTAGGAAGCTATACAGGCATAACCCTACAGCAGAGAACAGGAATACTCTGAGAGTCATTGTGCAGCATGCCCGCAGAGTCTCCCGCAGAGTCTCCCGCAGAGTCTCTCTCAGAGTAAAAACTGAAATGGTTGGAGTGGTGCTCAACATTCGGGCATCACACCACCTTATCTGAGATATGAGGCAAGCTCAACATAGCAACTGGAAAGAGCAAGCCGAGGCCACCAGCACACCCGAACCCATCCCAGGAAGCTGAGAAACTAGTAGAGCTTTTCACTTCCAGGGGAGCCTCCACTGAGCTCCCACAGGACATCTGGAATATACAGATGGATCTTCTGCCACAATGCCAGCTAATGATACAAGCTGCATGCGAGTCGGAAGATGTGACTGATGAAGACCTCATGGACTTGGAACTCCTACGTGCCATTAAGAACACAGGTGATGCTGCCCCGGGCACTGATGGTGTTACATACTCCATGATTGCATGGGCTGGGCAGAGTGGATGGGAGGCCATACTAGACGTCATAAACAAGTCGTGGATGGCCGGGACACTCCCAGCAGCTTGGAAAAAGGCTTCCATTGTACCAATTCCAAAGCCCAAGGACCCAGGCAGTATGAGACCCATATTGCTGACTAGCTGTTTAGCCAAGACTGCTGAGAGGATAGTGTTAAACCGAGGCCCCTCCTATGGAAACTTGGACCCCCTCATCATCACATATTTGGCTTCACCAAAGGAGTGGGTAGAGCAGAGTGCATAACCACCCTACTAAGCCAGATTGCTGATAGTAACAAAAAACCTAGTATCGTCATCTACCTCGACCTTGAGAAGGCATTTGAGCTAGCCAGCCCCACAGCAATTCTAGCAATACTAGCTCGGAAGGGGATCAAAGGACGCCTCCTGGCCTGGATAGAGTCCTACCTTAGGGACAGGCAGGCCTGTGTCAGCTTTCAGGGACACTACTCTTCCTTTAAAACCCTGGAAAACAGCACCCCACAAGGAGGTGTGCTCAGTCCTACCCTGTTTAACGTCCTTATGCAGGAACTTGTGAGCCTTCCCGTTCACAGTGGTATGCAGCTACTCAGCTACGCTGATGATCTTGCACTCCTAGTGAATGGGAAAGGCAATTTGGAGCGACAGGCTCAGAGGGCTTTGGACCTAATTACGCAGTCCTGCAAGGAATTAGGCCTCAAGATCTTGGCCGAGAAATCTCTTGCAATGGTGTTCAAGGGACCAGATCCTGTGAATAGATTACGTATTCAGGGTATAGAACTTGAGTGGACAGGCTCCTACCTATACTTGGGAATCTACACTGATAAAAAGCTGACCTTTCAGAAACAGGCCGAGTATGTCAGATCCCGTGCTCTAATCAGACTCAGCGCCATGAGAGCCATGACGAGGCACCGTGCAGGGGCGAGCAAAGATGTACTTCGCTTGTACTATATACAAGCTATATGCTTGCTCATTGACTATGGTGCACCAGCATTAGCTCATCTCTTCCCGCAGAGCAGGCAAAGGGTGGAGGTCATACAAAACCAGGCAATAAGAACTATGCTTGGGGCCCCCATCTGGACCAACACAGTATGTCTCAGATCTGAGGTCGGCTTCCTTCCCTGGCTGACAGAGTAAGATACATAAACGCCTGCAAAGGAGCCATGATTCTGCACCGGCAGCAAGGTACCCCACTAAGAAGACGGATATTGACAACCATGACACAAGATCCAACTCTCTTCATGGACTACTCCTGGATTCGTTCATTTTGTGCTGCTGGGCGGAAGCTGCTTTCCTGTTGCTGAGCATCATCCACCACCTCCCTGGCGCCCAGATCAGGCCAATGTTTGCGTCATGCAACTACCTACCTCCAAGTGTCTCTGCAGTCAAGACATCTTCAGCAATCATGCTGAGACAAGCATGGCACTGGCAGAGGGATGCACATGTGCAGTGTATTTCACAGATGGTTCTGTCGACCCTGACAGGAAGAGCAGCAGCAGCTGGACTGTACCACAATGGTCACACACAAGGCTGGCGACTCCCTGACCACTGCACGATCCTTCAAGCTGAGCTGGTGGCGATTCAGCAGGCATTGTCACATGCCCTACGACATCGACTCCGACCTGTCATACATGTTGACTCTGCCTCTGCAATCAATGCCCTCTCCTATCTCCAACCATAGGACAATGTTCACCTCATTACATCGACTCTGAACATATTGACAGCCCTAGAAGCTCAGGGTAACAGATCGAAATTGAACTAGATCCCAAGTCATGCTGGCATCCGGGGAAATGAGGCGGCAGATGATGCAGCCAAGGCAGCCACAGAGTATCCACATGTTGGGATTACTGTCCCCATCAGTCTACGACAGACCAAACGGGCGGCTGCCAGAGCAATGAAACTTATGGGGGAGGTCTTAAGTGATACCCCATCTCAAAAGTGGTACCGAGCAGCGACTCAGGGAGAACCCCTTCCATATGACACAAGCTGATCCAGAGCGCAGTGTACCACCATCCATCGGCTTCGTTTGGGCTTATCCACAGCCAAGATGATGGAAGACAAGGCTGAGGAGATGTGCCAGTACTGTCACCACATTGTACAGCGCTCCCTAACACACTATCTTCTGGAGTGCAAAGTTACTGAGACACTCCGCAGGCAACTAGCACTGATATCCCCTCCTGAAGATGACCCAGAGATGACTGAGGCCACACTAGTGTACCATGGAGCTAACGAGCCAGACAAGCTGTTGCTGGTGATAACGACATATCCTTCTCCTCGCTAGCATCCACAGTTAGGAGTACATACGGTGTTGTCGCTTATGAGACGCACCAGATGAACGACCTGAACAGTGCTTGAGCAGGACTCGGTCTTGGCGAACATTATACATACATGTACTGTTTGTAACGGCTTGGCAAACCTCCTGGAGAGCGAAACGTTACCACAATAAAATGTCACATTAGCTACACTTGTGTCCTTGCACCTTACACAGTGTCAGTGTGGAAATTTATTTGGTCCCTAAAGTTCCACAGGACAGATACGGCGTACAAAGGGGTCCCAGCATGGCCGTTATGGAACGGCTGAGCTGGGTGGCCCTTACACTCAACCTAAAACAAAAACACATTCTCTCCCGGTTTGGCGTGGTTGGATGGTAAGTACTTCTTGATTTATAGATTTACCCTTCAGGGAAGAAGTAGGTACTTTTACTGTTAGTACATTAATATTAGGATTATTAAGGCAACTGTAGATAATAATAATGTAGACCTAAGACCTTAACATAGGTAGTAATGGGCCGATAATGTAGGCAAACACTAGGTTAAGTTAGCTAGGGAGAACTGGTAGCCCTAGTTTGAATGACGAGGCGCAGGTCTGGAAGAGACCAGCTCATTCTTCTATGACCAGGCATCACCTGGACAAGACGTGCCGTGATCAGCAGACGGCGCCCCCCCACGTGTCTTCACATACGAGACCTGGGGAAATCTGGTAGAGGCACCTCGATGTACCGTAGATGACCTCCTCTGTCAGGCCCATACAGTAAGACAAGACCTCCACCTTTTCCGTAGGATTTCTGGCCAGTGTCTGGGGAAAATTGTGAGTGAGTTGATCTGTAGGCCTTCATGCAGCTGGCAGTGCATGTCCAGTATGTACCAGCGTATCTTGTCAGCCTAGAAGCTAGTGTCCATGTCTGCATAGTTATAATAGGGGATACACACCCCCTTGGATATAGGAATTTCTGAGGTGCAGGCAGGTCACTAATAATGATTGAACACTGTAGGAATTAAGGCTCCCGGTTGCACGTGGTTTCTGAGGGGAAGTCCAAAGGGGCTAAGCTTAGGGAGGTTGAAGATCAGGATATATGCTGCAACGCCAAGTAAGTTAGTCCTTTATACGTGCATGCAGGCGAGGTTTCTTGCAACATCAGTCATTTATGAAAATCTGTCCTATAAGCCACTTGTGAGGCTGAGGTACCGACCTCAGAGCTCGGTGTCAACAGAGCTTGCCAGGGTAAGCGACTCACTTGGAGGCAGTCCAGACAAATTTTCACAAAGTGGTCCTTCGCAACCGTTATGTGGAATAGCTAGGTTAAAATTAACATAGCTAGGCCACAGTTAGGAACCAGTTTAACAGAGTTAGGTTAAGTTAGCACACCTAGGCCCAGAGTTACACAGAGGCTAGGCCAAGCTGACTATACACAGAAGTTATTATTTGCAGTGATTTACAGGCAGGCCAGGTAGACTAGAGAAGCTTGTGAATTTATTTATTTACAGTGATTACAAGTAATCCAGAGTAGGAGACTTGTGTGTTAATTACTTACAGTGGATTTGCAAGGTAGCCACAGTTAGGCTAGGCTTGTGCAATATTTACAACAGTTATAGTAGCTAGGACAGATTTAACCTAGTTATTATTTACAGGGAGTTCTAAAGTCAGGTTTAATTAAGCTATAGCACACTAGTTAGGTTAGGATTTACCTTATCCAACCATCCACGCTAGACAGAGTAAGCTGGGCACAGTTAGGCCAAGCTGTTTACATACATTATTCATTTACTGTTTCACAAGTTGAATTGTTGACTTTATTTGTGTTAACCTAGTGATTTTAATTTGTATACTGCACTTTTTTATTGTGTGATTTTCATTGTCTTTGGTTCATTTTAATGTGGGATTTGAGAATTGTACCTGAGACTAGGTTAAGTCCTGTAATTATTTGCTGGCATTGTACAGGAAATTGCTAGGTTAAGCTTTCACATCGATACACATTTTGATTGGGATTTGAGAGCAAACAGTGTACATTTTAAGTCAGAGTAGAGTCAATATAACAAAGGGAATTGTTAAGCTTGTTGAGAAGCCTTGAGACTCGTTCATTCTTACCTAACACCGTGGTGTGCTGTGGGGTGGACTGGGTAAAGTACAATTAGTGTCACATTCCTCATTAAACCTCGACAATGGCAGATGGGAGTTCAGGAGAGTCTGGTTCAGTGTTAGCAAAATTAAAATGATCAGTGGCGGCATACAAAGGGCATCTGAACAGAACGTGTAACAGGTGCAAGGCTACTTGCCAACGCAGTAACATAGACTGCGATGATTTGCAAGACTGCTTGAAGCGTTTGGGGAAAAAAATGGGAAGCCTATGAACAAGCATTCTCAGCATATGAGCTACAGGCTATTGAGGATGAGGAATCCCAGGATAGTCTTCGGCAGGCTCTGGACGAATTCACCAAGGATGATGTAGATTGTCAACAGGAGATGAATACGTACAAAGATAAGTTAAGTACATTAAAAACTAGTATTCCAAGGGTGGTGTTGAACACCGCAGGTACCCCAAACAGCCACACACCTGTCAATATGGTGCCCAGGTTGCCCCAGTTGAATTTACCAACATTTGACGGAACCCTGAGTACATTGCTTTCTGGGATCAGTTTAAAGCCCAGATAGATGACAGGAACGATTTATCAGATGCCGTCAAATTGCAGTATTTGTGGTCACAGCTCAAGGGTAAAGCCTTAGACTTGGTCCGGCACTACCAGATTACTGACACTAATTACCAACATGCCAAAGACCAATTAGAAGACATGTTTGGCAACACTGAAGAGATAAAAGTGGCCATACTTCATCGGTTGTTGGATCTAGAGGCTTGCCGACATGACTGCCAAAGACTAGAGAAGTTCCATATTGAAATTATGAGCTTGACAAACAGTTTCAGAGATTTGCATGAGGAGGAGGATTCAGAATGGGTCCTTAGCCAGGTGATTCAGAGGAAACTGGCTAGCACTACAGTGCATGAGTTACACTTAAAATATCGGACGAATAGGTTCACGATACAACAAATTGTTGAGGGGTTGGGAGATCTCGTTTCTCATTTGAGTATAGGTGTGAGAGAAGAGTCACCCCCATCACCACATAAAAACCCAGACAGTTACTCAAAGATCTCGAGAGATCAGTCTAAAGTTCATACGACTAACGTTGGAGTGTACTATGGTAAAGGAGTGTCTAAGGTAAGAACCTCTAAGCAGAACCTCAGAAGCACTCGTGCCAGAATATGCGTGTTCTGCGAGGGCGAACACGCTAGCAAGAGTTGCTCGGAGTATATAACACTGAGCAGTAGGCAACAGAGACTAAGGGAGTTGAGACTCTGCTTCAAGTGTTGTGGGGAACACTTTGCAAGAGACTGTGGCACCCAGCTCAGTGAGTGTCGAGTCTATTGCAAAGGTAAGCACCATACTGCACTATGTCCCAATAATTTAAGGGAACCCCAGGCTAGTAGGGATATCTCTCAGGTAGAGATACAAAGTGAGTCTGAGCCTGAATTGGTAGCCAGCATGATTAATGGGAGTGAAGTCTCTAATCCAAGTGAGAATCACGGAGGTGCTGCCCTACCTACAGTCATGGCAAAGGTTGTGAATGGGCACAGGTCCGAAACAACCCGATTATTCTTTGACGCAGGAGCACAAGTATCCTTGATAACAAAGAAGTTGGTGGCTAAATTAAAGTTGAAGGCCACAAGGAAAGTTAGTATGATGTTGGGAGGGGCTATAAGTCAGGCCCCACCCAAATCTTATGATGTGGTGGATGTCACAGTCAAATTAGGTGGACATCGCAGAGACATTACAGCCTTGGTGGTAGAGACATTACCCAGGGCAATTACAGCGATTAGCTGCAGCAGCTAAGCAATTGAAAGACCTTGACGTGAAGCTGGCAGACCAGGGAATTACCACTGACAGTCAGAAATGTAGGTATCCTGGTGGGAGCCAATCAGATAGATGACTTCCTGTCTACAAGACAGACGTTTAGGGAAGGAGTTGGTTTATACAGATCCCCAGTAGGATACATCATAGGCGGCAGGATTCCACCTGAATTCCCTGCCACACCAGATAGAGGAAAACACTTTTACAGGGTACGTAAAGAGAGAGATAGATTGCCTTTAAATCCAGGGAACCTCGTATCAGTGGGACGAAAGGCTACCAGGGCATGTGGGCCACTGGGTGGGAAAGTATGGAGCCACTCAGTCAAGGCTAGACATAATAAAGATGTTAAAGTTAAAGGAAAGGGTGCTAAGACCACCGGAACCAACAAGTTTACACCCCCAGAGGCCCATGCAGGGGAAACTGGACGGTTGAAGTTAGACCGGAGTCTGCTCGACGAGAGTGGCCGGATGGCACTGTGTCCAGGGTTCGCCGTGGGGGCTCACGGAAGGTGAACTTGATTTAGACTTAGCGCCTACCTTTGCCGGCGGGAGGATGTGGAAATTTATTTGGTCCCTAAAGTTCCACAGGACAGATACGGCATACAATGGGGTCCCAGCATGACCGTTATGGAATGGCTGAGCTGGGTGGCCCTTACACCCAACCCAAAACAAAAACACATTCTCTCCCGGTTTGGCGTGGTTGGATGGTAAGTACTTCTTGATTTATAGATTTACCCTTCAGGGAAGAAGTAGGTAGTTTTACTGTTAGTACATTAATATTAGGATTATTAAGGTAACTGTAGATAATAATAATGTAGACCTAAGACCTTAACATAGGTAGTAATAGGCCGATAATGTAGGCAAACACTAGGTTAAGTTAGCTAGGGAGAACTGGTAGCCCTAGTTTGAATGACGAGGCGCAGGTCTGGAAGAAACCAGCTCGTTCTTCTATGACCAGACATCACCTGGACAAGACGTGCCGTGATCAGCAGACGGCGGCCCCCAGGTGTCTTCACATACGAAACCTGGGGAAATCTGGTAGAGGCACCTAGATGTACCGTAGATGACCTCCTCCGTCAGGCCCATACAGTAAGACAAGACCTCCACCTTTTCCGAAGGATTTCTGGCCAGTGTCTGGGGAAAATTGTGAGTGAGTTGATCTGTAGGCCTTTGTGCAGCTGGCAGTGCATGTCCAGTATGTACCAGCATCTCTTGTCAGCCTAGAAGCTAGTGTCCGTGTCTGCATAGTTATAATAGGGGATACACACCCCCTTGGAAATAGGAATTTCTGAGGTGCAGGCAGATCACTAATAACGACTGAATATTGCAGGAATTAAGGCTCCTGGCTGCACGTGGTTTCTGAGGGGAAGTCAAAAGGGGCTACGCTTAGGGAGGTTGAAGATCAGGATATATGCTGCAACACCAAGTAAGTTAATCCTTTATATGTGCATGCAGGCGAGGTTTCTTGCAACATCAGTCATTTATGAAAATCTGTCCTATAAGCCACTTGTGAGGCTGAGGTGCCGACCTCAGAGCTTGGTGTCAACAGAGCTTGCCAGGGTAGGCGACTCACTTGGAGGCAGTCCAGACAAATTTTCACAGTCGGTAATTCTACCAAAATATATACAAGAATGTAATCACTGCGAGGTCATGTCTTCTCTCAAATCCAACCACTCTCACTAGAAGTTGTTCATGGTGTTTTCTGTTCTGTACCAAGATACCATTGTGTTTCAGTGTTTGACTGACACAGTCTGTAGTACTGCTACCCTATTTTATGTGATAGTTACTTAGTGGGAAAAAGCTTGCTATGGTTCCCTGTTATATTCCATCACACAGGACTGGTTACATACATATCTCTGAACATGGATTTGGAAAAAGAGCCATCTGAGCTGTGATGTCACTCAAACTCAATCACTGTCTGGGAAGACAGCAACTGAGTGAATGATGGTGAAAAATGTTTCTTCTTCAGGTGAACCCCTCCCCCCACACACAGAATATATTTGCTTCCATATGTTCCATATCCTTCAAGGTGGCAGCCTCTGTCTAATGTTTTGCCGTCTCCCAGACAGCAGTTAAGAAAGGTGAGAAGAGGTGATAAAAAGTGAGCGAGGGAGTAGAAGGCAAGAATGGAAAGACTGGCTGGGGATCCCCACCACCTGAGGCTGCCACAAATTATTCACACTGCTTGATTTAACTATTGAGGTAAAAAGAATCAAGATGTAGGGGTGTTAGGTTGTGATGGAATGATGGGTAAAGTAGGACAAACAACAGTAGTGAAAAATGTAAAGACAGAAGAGGGAAGGAGAGAGGACAAGAGTCAGGAAGGATTGGAGAAGGAAATGAAGTGAGAAATTACGGACTGAAAGGAGGGAGGATATATATATATATATATATATATAGAGAGAGAGAGAGAGAGAGAGAGAGAGAGAGAGAGAGAGAGAGAGAGAGAGAGAGAGAGAGAGAGAGAGAGAGAGAGAGAGAGAGAGAGAGAGAGAGAGAGAGAGCAACAGATGAAAAAATAACAGAGGAAATGAGGTAAAAAAAAAATGAAGTGAGCAAGGGCAGCATGCAAATATCTATACTGGTCAGACTTAAAGTTTTTAACATAATTGGGTATATTAGCAGTGTGCTACCCGGAGGGTGTTCTGGTGGTCAATGCCCTTTGCAGCCCGGTCCATGACCAGGCTTCACGGTGGAACGGGGCCTCATCAACCAGACTGTTTGTGCCGGCCACATGCAATCCAACATACGAACCGCAACCCAGCTGGTCAGGCAATGACTTCAGGTGTTGTCCAGCTTCCTCTTGAAAATAGTCAGGGGTCTATTAGTAATCCCTTCTTATGTATGTTGGAAGGCAATTGAATAATCATGGGCCTCTGACACTTACTGTGTTCTTAGTGTACCCACAGCACCCCTGCTTTTCATGGGGGGCATGTTGCATCATGGGCCGAGTCTTCTGTTTTCATAGGGAGTGATTTCCATGTGCAGATTTGGGACTAGTCCCTTCAGGATTTGTCAGGTGTAAATTATGATGCTGCTACCCTATTTCATATGATAATTACACAGTAGATATAAAAACCTTTAGGCGCATGTATATTACACAAGGGAGCAAAAACTAGAGGGCTGGTTGGGAGGAAGGAGGACTAGGAAACTTTGTTGTGAAGCAGCGTTGTTACTGTTTTTATATAGGTGTTGATGGAATTTTGTGGAGCTGAAACCCCCCCAAGTCTTCCCTTGGCGCCATCCCTGTAAGAAAGTGGAAAAAAAGAATGGAGGGGAGATGGCATGAAGGAAAGTGGAAGGATGGTTGGGATGAAGCTAAAACTTCACATAGAAAAACCCTTGATATGGCTGCAATGTACAGTAAAATAAACCCCGTCTGTAACATCATTTATGAAAGATCAAGGCTAGGCAACCCGCGAGGAAAAAAAAAAAAACTAACGTAGTTAAGAAAAAGCCTAACCTAGACGAAACTGTGATTTTTTTTTTCCGTGACTATTTCACCCACTGAAGCACCACCCAGCTCTCATACAGATCAGTCGTCGAGTTTACTGTAGTGGAAAAACAACCCTATTAAGAGTCTGTCGGAAGATGAGCTGTTCAGTGGTACCGACTTTGCCAGGGGCACGACAAGACTTTGTCTGGCATACTTGAAGGTGAAGCCGGCAGCCGTCGGCTCTATGGCGAGCCAAGGCAGCAGCAACCACTGTCTGGACTCAGGTTAGACTGAATCAGTTATGATTTAGCCCACTCTCGCATTATAAGTGATAAACGTTTGGATAAACACATTTCTGTTTTTTTTTATCTCGACTACCTAGTTACCGGACGTAGTTAGATATGCTTTTATGGGTTTATGTAACCTAATTTAACCTTCCTTTAAAGAAAATAGGAACTGATAAACAAACCGGAAGCCTTAAGAAAATGACGTTGAGTACCCTCCCCCCCCAAAAAAAAATACTAGTAAAATGAGGAGAGTGTCTAGGTGAGATATTTCCAGTTGGTGGAGGCGAGTAGCTGACGCTGCAGGGCGAGCAGGAGAGAGGGAACCTGCTACCATCACTGGCCATATACGGTCTACACCACTGATGTGGCAAGCCACCACACTGCAGCATATCATCACCACCCTGGGCCCCCTACTAGTCAACCAATTTTCTACATACAGTCTTGAATGCTCAAAATTCTATGAATACTGAACTCATTACAGTCCAGTGTTACCAACGAAAAATAAGACCTCAGGGAGGTCACTCCATATTTACAACCTCATTGGTCACTTCACATGGATAAAAGGACTAAGTTCATTATGCACTTAGGACATCTTTAGTGAATACGTTTGGATCCTGAGACCTTGGTAACTCATTTGGAGTGACCTTTCATTCATACTGTTGGTATCGCTATACCTTTACTACATAACCACTACCTCAGTTCGGTCAATATATATATATATATATATATATATATATATATATATATATATATATATATATATATATATATATCAATATATATAGATATATATATATATATTGCCATATACGTAAAACTGGTCAATTAGTAAGAACTCATTTAAAATTAAGTCTTTTCTAAAATTTTCTCTTAAATGTTTAAAGATATATATTTTTCCATTTACGTTAATGTAAAAATTAATAATTTTGTACCAAAAGAATCTTAGAAAAATTACCTAACCTGGCTGATCAGGCCCTGATCCACCATGAGGCCTGGTCACAGACCGGGCCGAGGGGGCGTTGACCCCCGGAACTCTCCAGGTAAATTATAACAAGCACAATTTAATTTATCCTAATTCAACTAAATATATTTTACATAAGTTTACAATAATTTAATAATAAACAAACACAATGAAATGCATTTTTTTCGTTAGGTTCAAAATGATTTTTGCAAAATTATTGCATATACAAATTTTCGCTTGCCTTAAATGGCCAGAAGCGCATTGCCATTTAAGACATAATAGCAAGTTTTACCTATATAACACGACACACACACACACACACACACACACACACACACACACACACACACACACACACAAACACACACACACACACACACACACACACACACACACACACACACACAAACACACACACACACACACACACACACAAACACACACACACACACACACACACACACACACACACACACACACACATTGTGAACGACATTTGTGTATTTGTGAACGACATGACGGAAGGAATAGACTCTGAGGTGTCCCTGTTTGCAGATGACGTGAAGTTGATGAGAAGAATTCACTCGATCGAAGACCAGGCAGAACTACAAAGGGATCTGGACAGGCTGCAGACCTGGTCCAGCAATTGGCTCCTGGAGTTCAATCCCACCAAGTGCAAAGTCATGAAGATTGGGGAAGGGCAAAGAAGACCGCAGACGGAGTACAGTCTAGGGGGTCAGAGACTACAAACCTCACTCAAGGAAAAAGATCTTGGGGTGAGTATAACACCAGGCACATCTCCTGAAGCGCACATCAACCAAATAACTGCTGCAGCATATGGGCGCCTAGCAAACCTCAGAACAGCATTCCGACATCTTAATAAGGAATCATTCAGGACCCTGTACACCGTGTACGTTAGGCCCATATTGGAGTATGCGGCACCAGTTTGGAACCCACACCTAGCCAAGCACGTAAAGAAACTAGAGAAAGTGCAAAGGTTTACAACAAGACTAGTCCCAGAGCTAAGAGGTATGTCCTACGAGGAGAGGTTAAGGGAAATCAACCTGACGACACTGGAGGACAGGAGAGATAGGGGGGACATGATAACGACATACAAAATACTGAGAGGAATTGACAAGGTGGACAAAGACAGGATGTTCCAGAGATTGGACACAGTAACAAGGGGACACAGTTGGAAGCTGAAGACACAGATGAATCACAGGGATGTTAGGAAGTATTTCTTCAGCCACAGAGTAGTCAGTAAGTGGAATAGTTTGGGAAGTGATGTAGTGGAGGCAGGATCCATACATAGCTTTAAGCAGAGGTATGATAAAGCTCACGGCTCAGGGAGAGTGACCTAGTAGCGATCAGTGAAGAGGCGGGGCCAGGAGCTCGGACTCGACCCCCGCAACCTCAACTAGGTGAGTACACACACACACACACACACACAAACACACAAACACACACACACACACACACACACACACACACACACACACACAAACACACACACACACACAAACACACAAACACACACACACACACACAAACACACAAACACACACACACACACACACACACACACACACACACACACACACACACACACACAAACACACACACACACACACACACACACACACAAACACACAAACACACACACACACAGGAACTGGGAGACAGCAAGTGCTGTCTCAGAGCCATTACCTGCTGCATCCACACTATCTATTTTTGAAGACAATGTTTACTGGACTGACCGTCAGCTCAACAGAGTTTTGTCAGCACACAAGTTCAGTGGCAAGAATGAGACTGTTGTGTCACATCTGGTATCACAGCCACTGAGCATACATGTACACCATCCCGTTTTACAGGTAATTTCATAGAAGTATAGAGTGTACATTAGTAGTATGGAAAGTTGTAGGTAATATTAAGACTTATACAAAGTTTATTTGTGTATTTCAAGGATTGCTAAATGTGTTATAAGGTGAGCACACACTTTAATTACCCATTTTAATTACCTGTCTGTGTTTAAAGTAGCTCAACTTTTTTTTTATCTGCCCTATTGAATGTTTAGTTTACAAAAATAAATTAAGAAATGATTTCCTTTTGGTTGTATCATGTACTTCTTCCTAATCCTACCCAGATCCCATTCAATTATATAGCATATCTTTTAAAATTTCCTATATTATTTCAGTACAGACCTATCTAATGTGTTGTCACCAGCTTTTTATTATTTTACTTTCCACATATTTGGAGGCCAGTGTAGTGTATACGTTTCTCATTTCAAGAAAGTCTTTTAAATGTAGCTCTATTGAACAATGCGACATTGAATTCAAGATAATATATTGTTCCATGCCTCAAGATAATATATTGTTCCATGCCTCAAGATAATATATTATTGTTCTATGCCTCAAGATAATATATTATTCCATTACGTCATAATTGAAAAATTACAAGTCATTGCTTTAAAAAAAAGTCTGGTTAATGAGCAGCCCTCCCTTGTCAAGTGTCATTTGTGTTGGTTTTATTTTGTTATGGAAAGTGTAGGCAGTAGTTGTTGCTAAAAGGGAAGTTTTCCACCTATGAAGAATACTATTGAAAAATCCAGTCTGAGTAGCTGAATGAAGAGTATGGTCGTGATGAATCTACCCCTTTGAGCCTGGAAGGAATGTGTGTGATGGCGTTGGCTGAACAACTGATTTTACCTGCTCAACCACACTTCAACCATGAGTACTCAACTATGCCTGCTCAGTCACACCTCAGCCATATGCTTGACTACACTTGCTCACCAATATTTACTCCTCTGTGCTCATATGGAAGAGTAGGGTGATGGAGAAGAATGGTGAGAGTAAAAATAATAAGAGAAAGGGGAAAGAGTGAAAGAGAGATAGGAGAGAGTGGAAGAGAAGAAGGCAGTGAGGCAGTTACATTTAAGACTTCATAAAATACAGTACATAGTTTTGTCTTGAGACTTACTGAGATAGGGATCACTGGGACTGTGGATAAGTTTCTGGATAACTCAGCTATCTAAATGTCTTAAATGCCATTGATTTTTGTTGGTTTTAGTCACAGAAATTTTGAGTAAATCTTTTTGTGACATCTTTGATACTTTTTCATTGTGTGTAACAGAGAATTTCTTTGCATGATAAAGTTAAGTCATTTATTACATAGGCTAAATATTTTTCTTTTCAACAGCCTTCTGAGGAAAATCCATGTGTTTCCAACCCTTGTGCACACATTTGTCTCCTTACTGGTTATACATGCTTGTGCCGTCCTGGTTACAGACTTCATGGCAGTAAATGTAATGTAGGTGAGTTGTGTATGAATAGTTTGTTTCCTTATCATTTGCAGTCAATACCAAAATGTTATATGCTTACTCTTTATTTCTTCTGTGTAAGGACAAAGATGCAGGCAGAATCAGGGGCATTACCGAGATCATGAGGGAAAGGGCAAAGAAGACCGCAGACATAATGTAGGTTAGGTGGACAAAGACTGCAAACCTCACTCAAGGAGAAAGATCTTAGGGTGAGTATAATACCGAGGACGACTCCGGACACACACATTAACCAGATAACTGCTACAGCATATGGGCACCTGGCAAAACTGAGAATAGCGTTCCGGTACCTTAGTAAGGAATCGTTCAAGACTCTGTACACTCCGTACGTCAGGCCCATACTGGAGTACGCAGCACCAGTTTGGAACCCACACCTGGTCAAGCATGTCAAGAAATTAGAGAAAGTGCAAAAGTTTGCAACAGGGCTGGTTCCAGAGCTAAGGGTAATGTCCTACGAGGAAGGGTTAAGGAAAATTGGCCCGACGACACTGGAGGACAGGAGGGTTAGGGAAGACATGATAACGACACACAAAGTACTGCACGTAATAGACAAGGTGGACAGAGACAGGATGTTCCAGAGAGGGGACACAGAAACAAGGGGTCACATTTAGAAGTTGAAGATTCCGATGAGTCGAAGGGATGTTAGGAAGTATTTCTTCAATCGTAGAGTTGTCAGGAAGTGGAATAGTCTGGCAAGTGATTTAGTGGAGGCAGGAACCATACATAACTTTAAGACGAGGTATGATAAGGTTCATGGAGAAGGGAGAGAGAGGACCTAGTAGTGATCAGTGAAGAGGTGGGGCCAGGAGCTGAGTCTCGACCCCTTCAACCACAAAGAGGTGAGTACAAATAGGTGAGTACACACATTCACACACACACACACACACACACATTCACATTCACACACACACACACACATTCACACACACACACACATTCACATTCACACACACACACACACATTCACACACACACACACACACATTCACATTCACACACACACACACACACATTCACACACACACAGGCCAAGTGTCTAATTGACATGTGCCTAGGACAGAATGGTAACTAACACACAAACACACACACTCACACACACACACACACACACACACACACACACACATATATATTTATTTATATATATATATATATATATATATATATATATATATATATATATATATATATATATATATATATATATATATATATCAATAACAACACTGTGCCAGCCAAGGATTCGAACCCATGTTGTACTGGCCTGCCTCATTGTAAGCAAGAACCACATGATGCTTTAAACCACAGGACCATGTGGTTCTCGCTTACCATGAGGCAGACCAGTACAACACGGGTTCGAATCCTTGGCTAGCACAGTGTTGTTATTGATCAATAACTCAGCATCGCGATCCAGAGAGGAAATGCCTGCAGCATTCTGGGCACGCAAACCACTGTCGGGGAGCTGGACGAAGTATTCGAGATGTAGCTCTGAGTTGGTATCTATGTTGTTTTACTCCATATTGTATTTTTGTCAATGTATCTTGTTTTTAAATAAAGTATATGTAGAATATATAGGGGGTGGTAGGAGAAAATTCTCAAACAGCTTCAGGGAGAACCTTGAGTTTTCCCTGAAGCAAGTTTATACTTTTCTCTGAGGCTGAGGCTCCCCAGGACGGTTGTGGAGGCGCTACTTATGTATTTATGTCGTTAACATAAGAGCTTAATCAGGTCACTCCACATTTGCTACTTCAGTCCTTATCCACTACTACATTCAGGTCCTCTTCCTTAGGTCACTATCTATCCACTATCACAGGTCACTGCCTATCTATTACCTCAGTCAGGTCATTGCCTGTCCTCTGCCACAGGTCAATATCTCAGTCAGGTCATTATATTTCATATTAAATTAATCGATATTTTCACATTTTTTCCTCATATTTTCAGAAATAATTTTAATTAAAATTAAAATAAATATTGTTTATATCTTGGTTAAAAATTCCTTATCTTTTTGGATGAACATTTATAAAAAAAAAAAAAAAGCTTTTTATTTCATTGAAAATTTAGAGTTTGAAGCGTTTCTGGACATCAAGATTCTGGGTTTAGTAAATTTAGAACTGAAGTTACCGATACTTACGTGGGTATTAACTTGAATGTAGAGGTAGAGAGAGAGAGAGAGAGAGAGAGAGAGAGAGAGAGAGAGAGAGAGAGAGAGAGAGAGAGAGAGAGAGATGGGACCACCTCTACTAGCAGTCATGAGAAGGCGGACCTCCTTGCTGAACACTTTGCTACCAAAATGCAAGTTCCTGTCAGTGGTGACAATAAGGCAGGAGGAGGTGCATTTCCTTCTTAAATCGCTTGACCAAGAAAAGGCTGTGGGCCCAGACAAGTTGAGCCCAAGATTGCTGAGATGTGCAGACCAGCTAGCAGCACCTCTAACTCGCATCTTTCAGCACTGCCTAGTACAGTGTAAATGGCCCTCTCTATGGAAAGAGGCAAATGTAGTCCCTGTTCACAAAAAGAAGAGCAGAGCAGAAATCAGCAACTACAGACCAGTGTCACTCCTGTCAATCACTGGTAAGATTCTTGAGACAATAATCTCAAGACAAATGACAGAGTTTTTTGACTACCACTCACTACTTTGTGATCGTCAATATGGCTTCAGGAAAGGTTACTCTGCTGCTGATCTGTTGTTAAACCTCTCCACTAAATGGCACCAGTCACTGGGTGAATCCAAAGTCAGCTGTGTGGTAGCACTGGACATTGCTGGCGCTTTCGACCGGGTGTGGCACCAGGGCCTCTTAGCAAAACTTCAAGCACTGGGAATTGCAGGCTCTACGTTATGTCTCCTCAGTGATTACCTTCATGGTAGATCTCTAAGTGTAGTTCTCAATGGAACGGAATCAATAAGACATCCTACTGGGACAAGTGTTCCACAAGGAAGCATACTGGGACCATTGTTATGGAATGTCTACTTCAACGACCTTCTTCATCTCATCCCAGAATCACATGCATATGCAGACGACTCTTACATTTTGTTCAGTTTTCATGAATACCTTTGCTCTCTTTTGAGTAATTTGCTCACCCTTAAGTAGGGCTGGGCAACCTTTTTAAGTGTGTGTGCCAAATTCGGCCAAATCTTCGATACAAAACCTCACGTGCCAGCTAAAAATTATGAAACCACATCAATCACCAGCTGAGAGCTATATCAGCTTGGGGAAATAGATGGCAAGTAACATTTGCACCTGAGAAAACGCAAATGATGATCGTCTCTAGGCACCATGATGGTAATGCTGGTGCAGTAGTAAGGATGAATGGGAGGGTGTTGGCACCTGGAGAAGTTGATATCCTTGGGGTGAAATTTGACTCCAAACTAACCATGAAGAACGATGTTGTAAATCTTGCAAACAAGGCAGCCAGGAAGCTTACAGCACTTCGCCTTATCTCGCATCTGCTTGACAGTAGGGGTTGCAAGATTCTGTACGAGGCACAAGTACGCTCACACCTTGAGTATGCTCCACTTTCTTGGTTTGCCTGCCCTCCCCCCTCTCATCTGCGACTGCTTGACAGAGTAGAGAACAGAGCAAGACGTCTCATCTCTCGCCTGGACCCATCCTGGATAGATCTGTCATTTCAGCAGAGCGTTCAACATAGGAGGGATGTGGGTGGCCTTATTGTTATGTACAAGGCCAATATTTCGAAGTACCACACCTGGATCCACTTCGAGGACAGCATGAAACAAGCTTTTATGCCACAAGACGGGCAGAAAGCAGCAACTTCACTCTGGCTGTACCCTTCTCCAGAACATCACTCCATCTGAGATCATACATACCCAGGATGACTCAAGTATGGAACACATTCGTACAGCATAATGATGTCAACGAGATAAAGTCAGTTGATCACATGAAAATGCTGGCCCACAGATGGCTCCAACTTCATCCTGTTCCCTACTTGTATGTCTCATAACAATAAAAATGCTTTCAAATGAGCTGATGTAGGTAACAGCTCTTAGCTTGCCAATAAAGTTAGGAATCCTTAACCTGTAAATAGCTTGTCAATAAAGCTAGGGATCCTTAACCTTGTCAAACCCTGTGTAAAAGAGAGAGAGAGAGAGAGAGAGAGAGAGAGAGAGAGAGAGAGAGAGAGAGAGAGAGAGAGAGAGAGAGAGAGAGAGAGAGAAGGGAGGGAGAAAGGAAAGGGAAGGAAGGACGGGAGGGAGGGAGGAAGAAAGGGGAAGAAAGGAGGGGAGGGAGGGAAGGAGGAAGAAAGGGGAAGGAGGGGAGGGAGGGAGAGAAGAGGTTTGATTGTTTGTAAGGAAGGAGGTTGGGGATGGGATGGAGGGAGCGGGAAGAGGAAGGAATGGATAGGATGGGATGGAGGGAGCGGGAAGAGGAAGGAATGGATAGGATGGGAGGGAGGTTATTACCGAGGGAGGGGGATGGAGTCTCAGGATATACACCAAGGCTGTAGTTACACCCACCACACATTTTGCAAAACATTACCCACACCTCTACCCTCGCTGCCTCAGTTTCCACCCGCGCTACATATTCAGTAACAAACGTCCACGACACGACGCCACAACGATTTTGGTCACTTTCCTTTAATAGATAATAACGACAAATACTAGTAATTTGCATTTGTTTCTCAAGAGAGGAGAGTGAGAAGCAGGCAAGTCAGACTTACAAAGGCTGCATAACTCAGTTCATACGTTAAAATGCTTTCATGACGCTACTGCTTCAGTAGAGAGAAAATTAAGTGAGATAGGAGTAAATTCTGTGATTATCTCATAATATGTTGTAAGTCTCTGGGTTAATGTAGTTTGGGTTCTCTACTTTCCAGAAGAGTTTGCTACTGACTTCTGGTAATTACCCAGCTGTGGTGTTAACCATGCGACTCTCGTCAGTGCTACAACAGATGTTGTTCTGTAAGACTATTCCTACAAGTGTGCTCCGGGAGTGAATGTGATTTCGCCAAATTCTTTCCTTCAATCCATGATTACTGCTGAAGTTCATGGTGGATGTTACACCTAGGAAGCGTGCAAGTATTGTAGCTCTTAAAAAACATGCTGATTTGAGTACTGGATCGCTGAAAATTTGAATCTACTAAAGTCAATTGTTGGTCAGGTTCTGAAGAAAGCTGACGACACTGGTGATTGTGGAGCGCTGCGTCGAGGAAGATGTGGAAGAAAATGCAAGACACCTCACGATGACAAGGTTACCATAAGGAATAGTGTGAAGGATCCCAAGAAGACCAGCAAAGATCTACAGAGAGATTTGACTTCAGGTGGCGTAAATGATGATTCTTCAACTATTCGACGAAGGCTCCTTAAAGCTGGCAGAACTGCCAGAAAGCCGGTAAAGAAGCAATTATTCATTGTTGCTATGAAGAAAAAGCGGCTGCGGTGGGCACTCGATCATTAGGGATGGACGACAGATGAATGGAGAAAAGTTATATTTTCAGATGAGGCGCATTTTGAAATACATGGGTACAGATCAGTGGTAATGCGACGGAGAAAGGCGAACCTCTTCGGAATGGACACATTCAACAAGCACCGAAACACCCAACTAAGATGTTTTCAGGTAGTTTTACTGCTAAAGCCCTGAAAGGATTGTTATTGTTGAGGGGACGATGAATAGTGACAAATACAAGGCAATCCTGGCAACTCATTTGCTTCCCATTGTGAACAGAGGCTTTCCTGACGGAAAGGGCATTTGCCAGCAGGATCTTGCTCCATGCCAAAGTCCCAGAAAAATGCTGGCATTCTTCGAAGAGAGTGGGCTAAGCGTTCTAAATTGGCCTGGAAACTCTCTTGACCTCAACCCAATTGAGAATCTATGGGCAAAGACCAAACTCTGGATCGCGAAACAGAACTATTCAACTGTGGAGAAGCTAATTGTTTCTGTTATAATTATTAGGACCTGGTACCACGACGAAGGTTAGGTAAGGTTTGTCAGGAAACAGGACAAATCTCTCCTGACGCGGATCTTAGTTAAGTGATGACCCGCCGTTGGAGCTTTTGATCGGACCGAGGCCTTCCGCTGGCTTACCGGTTCACCCCTTTAAAAATTATGGTCATAATTATAACCATTTTAACATTTTCTTGCTTTTATAAGCAAAGGATATTACCATCCTTTGCTTATAAAAGCAAAGGATAGTAATATCTCTTATTAAATCAATTATCTGTCACATCACTGCCCTGTAACTTTCAAAAAACATTAATTTTCCAAATAAATGTCTTATTTCATCACTGTCCCAACTAATATGCACACTACTGTACGTCAGTATGGTTGCGTCCACATGACAATATGATGCAACTCCTCCGTCCATATGGCTACATGACGAAACTCGGGTAAATACGTTTGGATGGCGTAACTCGAATCAATAATGACGCAAATTCCGTCAATATAGCTACATGATCCAACTGTAGCGTCACTATGACGGTATTCTTTTATTCCGACCCGTTCTTGCGGCTTAACGAACGTGTGGTGTTCAACGAAATAAGCGATGGGTGTCGTCCCCGCTCCAAAACGTTACCCTCCCTGCTTAAGTTATTTAGTTATTATAATAGTTAACTATACAGAAGTTTAGGAAACTACGTTCAAGGTAATGTAATCTAAAATAACTGATATTTAATTCTGTTGGCTTACATCGTTCAAAAACTGACGCACAAAAGCACGCCGGACAGGAACGGGGCTGCTTATATACCCTTACTACTGCGGCTGCTGCTACTATTGTTGGTGATGGTGGTGCTAATGGCGACGGCGGTGCTACTGCTGCAGTGTTGTTGTTGTTGCTGTTGTTATTGTTGTTGCTGTTGCTGCTGCCGCTGCTGCTGCTACTGGTGGTGGTGCTATGTACGCCTCTGGCTCCGTTGGCAGGACACTTAGCTCACATACTGAGTGTCCGTGGTTCGATCCTCGAATGGGTGGAAAACATTGGGCATGTTTCCTTACACCTGCTGCCCCCTGTTAACCTAGCACTATGTAGGTACCTGGGTGTTAGGCGACTGTCGTGGGTCGCATCCTGAGAGACAATATTAAAGGACCCCAATGGAAATAAGAGACAGATCCCGATAACGCAATGACTTTCTTGGATAATCCTGGATGGCTAACCCCCTGGGTTAAAAAATCCGAATAAAATCTTATCTGGTATTGCTGCTACTGCTCGTGCCGCCGCCGCCGCCGCCGCTGCTGACTCAGCCTCTCCGGTACAAACTATTTCAGTACTCATCACATGGCGGCTGATTTACCTATGAATTGTACTCCGTTGATGATTGCTTAGTGGGCTAGGCTACTGATGACTCGCTGGCCCATATATCCATCACAGCCTGGTTTATCTGGCACACCGCAGGGGTAGTAAACAGCAGTAAACATCTCCACAAAAAAATAAGTAAATAAACAAACGAAAAATGCATCACGAAGCCGAAGATGACAATAACAATTTCCACTGTGAGAGGATAATAGTTAACACTTTCGTGATGTCAGGGGAAGAGGATGGAGGAGGAAGAATTGGAGAAAGAGCAGGAAAAAAAAAAGATGATAAAGAAATAAAAACAAACTAAGAAAAGAATACTGCAAATAATAAATACGACTAGTTCTTCGTTCAGCAGTCACCAAAACAGTGAAACACATAATGAATTCTGTGTGTGTGATTACCTGAGGGTGAATCCTCATCCTGTTTTGCATGCCAAGGACTTCCCACCACTTTATCCATCCCAATCACGTGTTAAACACAAACTTGAAAACACGCAAGCACGCAATCTATATATATATATATATATATATATATATATATATATATATATATATATATATATATATATATATATATATATATATATATATATATATATATTGCTGCCTCTGACATTTCAGTAAACATAAACATTCATATATTAGTCCTTGAAACCAAAAATGAAAATTTACTGCATTCCGGGAACAAAAGAAATATATGCCAAGGAAAAAAAAATGTTGACTTGATCAAACAATGAAAACCGTGCAACTGGTAACAACGATACGACAGCAATGACTTGCAGGTGGTAACACGACAGCAGTGACATGCAGGTAGTAACAACTACACGACAGCAGTGACATGTAGGTAATAATGACAAGACAGCAGTGACATGCATGCGGTAACGACACGACAGCAGTGACATGCAGTTAGTAACAACTACACGACAGCAATGACATGCAGGTGGTAACAATACGACAGCAGTGACATGCAAGTAGTAACGACGACATGACAGCAGTGACATGCAGGTAATAACAATGACAAAAAAGCAGTGACATGCATGCGGTAACGACATGACAGCAGTGACAAGCAGGTGACAACAACACGACAGCAGTGACATGCAGGTGGTAACAACACGACAGCAGTGACATGCAGGTGGTAACGACACGACAGCAGTGACATGCAGGTGGTAACACGACTGTAGTGATGACCTTTATTTGAACAATGTCTCACGCAACACTGAGCTTTTTCAAGTACACTAGTGTGCGTACAAGTCAAAGTCAAGGGATACACCCGAGAGTGTAATGGTCAGGTATAAACCTTGGTAACTGATACTGACAAGTAGTTTACAAAGAGACGTCAGCACACGTTTCCTGGGAGCCACAAATGTGCACTAATAAATTTGCCTGAGTGTCTTTTTTAAACCGTTCAAAGGTCAGTCAGTCAGTGTAGTTAAGTGGAAGGCAGGCAGCAGGCCAGAGCAAGGTTAGTCAGTGTAGTTAAGTAGAAGGCAGGCAGCAGGCCAGAGCAAGGTTAGTCAGTGTAGTCAAGTGGAGGCAGGCAGTAGGCCAGAGTAAGGTCAGTGTAGTCAAGTGGAAGGCAGGCAGCAGGCCAGAGTAAGGTCAGTCAGTGTAGTCAAGTGGAAGACAAGCAGCTGACCAGAGCAAGGTTAGTCAGTGTAGTCAAGTGGAAGGCAGGCAAAAGGAAAGAGTAAGGTCAGTCAGTGTAGTCAAGTGGAAGGCAGGCAGCAGACCAGAGCAAGGTCAGTCAGTGTAGTCAAGAGGAAGGCAAGCAGCTAGCCAGAGCAAGGTTAGTCAGTGTAGTCAAGTGGAAGGCAGGCAGCAGGCCAGAGCAAGGTCAGTCAGTGTAGTCAAGTGGAGGCAGGCAGCAGGCCAAAGCAAGGTCAGTCAGTGTAGCCAAGTGGAGGCAGGCAGCAGGCCAGAGTAAGGTCAGTGTAGTCAAGTGGAAGGCAGACAGCAGGCCAGAGTAAGGTCAGTCAGTGTAGTCAAGTGGAAGGCAGGCAGCAGGCCAGAGTAAGGTCAGTCAGTGTAGTCAAGTGGAAGACAAGCAGCTGGCCAGAGCAAGGTTAGTCAGTGTAGTCAAGTGGAAGACAAGCACCAGAAAAGAGTAAGGTCAGTCAGCGTACTCAAGTGGAAGGCAGGCAGCAGACCAGAGCAAGGTCAGTCAGTGTAGTCAAGAGGAAGGCAAGCAGCTGGCCAGAGCAAGGTTAGTCAGTGTAGTCAAGTGGACGGCAGGCAGCAGGCCAGAGCAAGGTCAGTCAGTGTAGTCAAGTGGAAGGCAGGCAACGGGCCAGAGCAAGGTCAGTGTAGTCAAGCGGAAGGCAGGCAGCAGGCCAGAGCAAGGTCAGTGTAGTCAAGTGGAAGGCAAGCAGCAGGAAAGAGCAAGGTCAGCCAATGTAGTCAAGTGAAGGCAGGCAGCAGGCCAGAGCAAGGTCAGTCAGTGTAGTCAAGTGGAAGGCAAGCAGCAGGACAGAGCAAGGTCAGCCAGTGTAGTCAAGTGGAAGGCAGGCAGCAGGCCAGATCGAGGTCAGTCAGTGTAGTCAAGTGGAAGAGACAGGCAGCAGGCCAGAGCAAGATCAGTGTAGTCAAGTGGAAGGCACGCAGCAGGAAAGAGCAAGGTCAGCCAATGTAGTCAAGTGAAGGCAGGCAGCAGGCCAGAGCAAGGTGAGTCAGTGTGGTCAAGTGGAAGGTAGGCAGCAGTCCAGCGCAAGGTCAGTGTAGACAAGTGGAAGGCAGGCAACAGGCCAGAGCAAGGTCAGCCAGTGCACTCAAGCGGAAGGCAGGCAGCAGGCCAGAGCAAAGTCAGTGAGTGTAGTCAAGTGGAAGGCAGGCAGCAGGCCAGAACAAGGTCAGTCAGTGAAGTCAAGTGGAAAGAAGGAAGCAGGCAAGAGCAAGGTCAATCAGTGCAGTCAAGTGGAGGGTAGACAGCAGGCCAGAGGAAGGTTAGTGTAGTCAAGTGGAAGGTAGGGAGTAGGCCAGAGCAAGGTCAGTCAGTGTAGTCAAGTGGAATGCAGAAAGCAGGCCAGAGCAAGGTAAATCAGTGTAGTCAAGTGGAAGGTAGGCAGCAGGCCAGAGGAAGATCAGTCAGTGTAGACAAGTGGAAGGCAGGCAGGAGGTCAGAGCAAAGTCACTCAGTGTAGTCAGGAGGAAGGCAGGTAGCAGGCCAGAGCAAGGTCAGTCTGTGTAGTCAAGTGGAAGGCAGGCAGCAGGCCAGAGCAAGGTCACTCAGTGTAGTCAGGTGGAAGGCAGGCAACAGGCCAGAGCAAGGTCAATCAGTGTAGTCAAGCGGAAGGCAGGCAGCATGCCAGAGCAAGGTCAGTCAGTGTAGTCAAGTGGAAGGCAGGCAGCAGGCCAGATCAAGGTCAGTCTATGTAGTCAAGTGGAAGACAGGCAGCAGGCCAGATCAAGGTCACTCTGTAGTCAAGTAGAAGGCAGGCAGCAGGCTAGATCAAGGTCAGTCAGTGTGGTCAAGTGGAAGGCAGGCAGCAGGCCAGAGCAAGGTCAGTCAATGTAGTCAAGTGGAAGGCAGGCAGCAGGCCAAAGGAAGGTCAGTGTAGTCAAGTGGAAGGCACGCAGCAGGCCAGAGCAAGGTCAGTCAGTGTAGCCAAGCGGAAGGTAGGCAGCAGGCCAGAACAAGGTCAGTGTAGTCAAGTGAAAGGCAGGCAGCAGGCCAGAACAAGGTCAGTGTAGACAATTGTAAGGCAGGCAGCAGGCCAGAGCAAGATCAGTCAGTGTAGTCAAGAGGAAGGTAGGCAGCAGGCCAGAGCAAAGTCAGTGTAGTCAAGTGGAAGGCAGGCAGTAGGCTAGAGCAAGGTGAGTCAGTGTAGTCAAGTGGAAGGCAGGCAGCAGGCCAGAGCAAGGTCAATCAGTGTAGTCAAGTGGAAGGCAGGCAGCAGGCCAGAGCAAGGTCAATCAGTGTAGTCAAGTGAAAAGCAGGCAGTAGGCCAGAGCAAGGTCAGTCAGTGCAGTCAAGCGGAAGGCAGGCAGCAGGCCAGAGCAAGGTCAGTGTAGCCAAGTGGAAGGCACGCAGCAGGCAAGAGCAAGGTCAGTCAGTGTAGTCAAGTGGAAGGCAGTGAGCAGGCCAGAGCATGGTCAATCAGTGTAGTCAAGCGGAAGGTAGGCAGCAGGCCAGAGCAAGGTCAGTCAGCGTAGACAAGTGGAAGGCAGGCAGCAGACCAGATCAAGGTCAGTGTAGTCAAGTGGAAGGTAGGCAGCAGGCCATAGCAAGGTCAGTCAGTGTAGTCAAGTGGAATGCAGGCAGCAGGCAAGAGCAAGGTCAGTCAGTGTAGTCAAGTGAAAGGCAGGCAGCAGGCCAGAGCAAGTCAGTGTAGTCAAGTGGAAGGTAGGCAGCAGGCTAGAACAAGGTCAGTCAGTGTAGTCAAGTGGAAGGCAGGCAGCAGGCCAGAGCAAGGTCAGTCAGTGTAGCCAAGCGGAAGGTAGGCAGCAGGCCAGAACAAGGTCAGTGTAGTCAAGTGGAAGGCAGGCAGCAGGCCAGAGCAAGGTCAGTGTAGTCAATTGGAAGACAGGCAGCAGGCCAGAGCAAGGTCAGTCAGTGTAGTCAAGAGGAAGGTAGGCAGCAGGCCATAGCAAAGTCAGTGTAGTCAAGTGGAAGGCAGGCAGTAGGCCAGAGCAAGGTCAGTCAGTGTAGTCAAGTGGAAGGCAGGCAGCAGGCCAGAGCAAGGTCAATCAGTGTAGTCAAGTGGAAGGCAGGCAGCAGGCCAGAACAAGGTAAGTCAGTGTTGTCAAGTGAAAGGCAGGCAACAGGCCAGAGAAAGGTCAGTCAGTGTAGTCCATTGAAAAGCAGGCAGTAGGCCAGAGTAAGGTCAGTCAGTGTAGTCAAGTGGAAGGCACGCAGCAGGCCAGAGCAAGGTCAGTCAGTGTAGCCAAGCGGAAAGTAGGCAGCAGGCCAGAACAAGGTCAGTGTAGTCAAGTGAAAGGCAGGCAGCAGGCCAGAACAAGGTCAGTGTAGACAATTGGAAGGCAGGCAGCAGGCCAGAGCAAGATCAGTCAGTGTAGTCAAGAGGAAGGTAGGCAGCAGGCCAGAGCAAAGTCAGTGTAGTCAAGTGGAAGGCAGGCAGTAGGCTAGAGCAAGGTGAGTCAGTGTAGTCAAGTGGAAGGCAGGCAGCAGGCCAGAGCAAGGTCAATCAGTGTAGTCAAGTGGAAGGCAGGCAGCAGGCCAGAGCAAGGTCAATCAGTGTAGTCAAGTGAAAAGCAGGCAGTAGGCCAGAGCAAGGTCAGTCAGTGCAGTCAAGCGGAAGGCAGGCAGCAGGCCAGAGCAAGGTCAGTGTAGCCAAGTGGAAGGCACGCAGCAGGCAAGAGCAAGGTCAGTCAGTGTAGTCAAGTGGAAGGCAGTGAGCAGGCCAGAGCATGGTCAATCAGTGTAGTCAAGCGGAAGGTAGGCAGCAGGCCAGAGCAAGGTCAGTCAGCGTAGACAAGTGGAAGGCAGGCAGCAGACCAGATCAAGGTCAGTGTAGTCAAGTGGAAGGTAGGCAGCAGGCCATAGCAAGGTCAGTCAGTGTAGTCAAGTGGAATGCAGGCAGCAGGCAAGAGCAAGGTCAGTCAGTGTAGTCAAGTGAAAGGCAGGCAGCAGGCCAGAGCAAGTCAGTGTAGTCAAGTGGAAGGTAGGCAGCAGGCTAGAACAAGGTCAGTCAGTGTAGTCAAGTGGAAGGCAGGCAGCAGGCAAGAGCAAGGTCAGTCAGTGTAGTCAAGTGAAAGGCAGGCAGCAGGCCAGAGCAAGGTCAGTCACTGTAGTCCAGTGAAAGGCAGGCAGCAGGCCAGAGCAAGGTCAATCAGTGTAGTCAAGCGGAAGGTAGGCAGCAGGCCAGAGCAAGGTCAGTCAATGTAGCAATGTGGAAGGCAGGCAGCAGACCAGATCAAGGTCAGTGTAGTCAAGTGAAAGACAAGCAGCTGGCCAGAGCAAGGTTAGTCAGTATAGTCAAGTGGAAGGCAGGCACCAGGAAAGAGTAAGGTCAGTCAGTGTAGTCAAGTGGAAGGCAGACAACAGACCAGAGCAAGGTTAGTCAGTGTAGTCAAGAGGAAGGCAAGCAGCTGGCCAGAGCAAGGTTAGTCAGTGTAGTCAAGTGGAAGGCAGGCAGCAGGCCAGAGCAAGGTCAGTCAGTGTAGTCAAGTGGAAGGCAGGCAGCAGGCCAGAGCAAGGTCAGACAGTGTAGTCAAGTGGAAGGCAGGCAGCAGGCCAGAGCAAGGTCAGTCAGTGTAGTCAAGCGAAAGGCAGGCAGCAGGCCAGAACAAGGTCAGTCAGTGTAGTCAAGTGGAAGGCACGCAGCAGACCAGAGCAAGGTCAGTCAATGTAGTCAAGTGAAGGCAGGCAGCAGGCCAGAGCAGGGTCAGTCAGTGTAGTCAAGTGGAAGACACGCAGAAAGCCAGAGCAAGGTCAGTCAATGTAGACAAGTGAAGGCAGGCAGCAGGCCAGAGTAAGGTCGGTCAGTGAAGTCAAGTGGAAGGCAGGCAGCAGGCCAGAGCAAGGTCAGCCAGTGCACTCAAGTGGAAGGCAGGCAGCAGGCCAAAGCAAAGTCAGTCAGTGTAGTCAAGTGGAAGGTAGGCAGCAGGCCAGAAGAAGGTCAGTGGAAGGCATGCAGCAGGCCAGAGCAAGGTCAGTGTAGTCAATTGGAAGGCAGGCAGCAGGTCCGAGCAAGGTCAGTCAGTGTAGTCAAGAGGAAGGTAGGCAGCAGGCCAGAGCAAGGTCAGTGTAAAGTGGAAGGCAGGCAGCGGGCAAGAGCAAGGTCAGTCATTGTAGTCAAGTGGAAGGCAGTCAGCAGGCCAGAGCAAGGTCAATGTAGTCAAGCGGAAGGTAGGCAGCAGGCCAGAGCAAGGTCAGTCAATGTAGTCATGTGGAAGGCAGGCAGCAGGCCAGAGCAAGGTCAGTCAGCGTAGACAAGTAGAAGGCAGGCAACAGACCAGATCAAGGTCAGTGTAGTCAAGTGGAAGGTAGGCAGCAGGCCAGAGCAAGGACAATCAGTGTAGTCAAGTGGAAGGCAGGCAGCAGGCCAGAGCAAGGTCAGTTAGTGTAGTCAGGTGGAAGGCAAGCAGCAGGCCATAGCAAGGTCAGTCAGTGTAGTCAAGTGGAAGGTAGGCAGCAGGCCAGAGCAAGGTCAGTGTAGTCAAGTGGAAGGCAGGCAGTAGGCCACAACAAGGTCAGTGTTGTCAAGTGAAAGGCAGGCAACAGGCCAGAGCAAGGTCAGTGTAGTCCAGTGAAAGGCAGGCAGCAGGCCAGAGCAAGGTCAGTCAATGTAGTCAAGAGGAAGGTAGGCAGCACGCCAAAACAAGGTCAGTTAGTGTAGTCAGGTGGAAGGCAAGCAGCAGGCCATAGCAAGGTCAGTGTAGTCAAGTGGAAGGCAGGTAGTAGGCCAGAGCAAGGTGAGTCAGTGTAGTCAAGTGGCAGGCAGGCAGCAGGCCAGAGGAAGGTCAATCAGTGTAGTCAAGTGGAAGGTAGGCAGCAGGCCAGAGGAAGGTCAGTCAGTGTAGTCAAGTGGAAGGTAGGCAGCAGGCCAGAACAAGATCAGTGTTGTCAAGTGAAAGGCAGGCAACAGGCCAGAGCAAGGTCAATGAGTGTAGTCCAGTGAAAGGCAGGCAGCAGGCCAGAGCAAGGTCAGTCAGTGTTGTCAAGTGGAAGGTAGGCAGCAGGCCAGAACAAGGTCAGTTAATGTAGTCAAGTGAAAGTCAGGCAGCAGGCCAGAGCAAGGTCAATCAGTGTAGTCAAGTGGAAGGCAGGCAGCAGGCCAGAGGAAGGTCAGTCAGTGTAGTCAAGTGGAAGGTAGGCAGCAGGCCAGAACAAGGTCAGTCAGTGTTGTCAAGTGAAAGGCAGGCAACAGGCCAGAGCAAGGTCAGTCAGTGTAGTCCAGTGAAAGGCAGGCAGCAGGCCAGAGCAAGGTCAGTCAGTGTAGTCAAGTGGAAGGTAGGCAGCAGGCCAAAACAAGGTCAGTCAGTGTAGCCAGGTGGAAGGCAAGCAGCAGGCCATAACAAGGTCAGTCAGTGTAGTCATGTTGAAGGTAGGCAGAAGGCCAGAGCATGGTCAGTGTAGACAAGTGGAAGGCAGGCAGCAGGCCAGAGCAAGGTCAGTCAGTGTAGTCAAGTGGAAGGCAGTCAGCAGGCCAGAGCAAGGCCAATCAGTGTAGTCAAGCGGAAGGTAGGCAGCAGGCCAGAGCAAGGTCAGTCAATGTAGTCATGTGGAAGGCAGGCAGCAGACCAGATCAAGGTCAGTGTAGTCAAGTGGAAGGTAGGCAGCAGGCCATAGCAAGGTCAGTGTAGTCAAGTGGAAGGCAGGCAGCAGACCAGAGCAAGGTCAGTCAGTGTAGTCCAGTGGAAGGCAGGCAGCAGGCCAGAGCAAGGTCAGTCAGTGTAGTCAAGTGGAAGGCAGGCAGCAGGCCAGAGCAAGGTCAGTCAGTGTAGTGAAGCGGAAGGCAGGCAGCAGGCCAGAACAAAGTCAGTGAGTGTAGTCAAGTGGAAGGCACGCAGCAGACCAGAGCAAGGTCAGTCAATGTAGTCAAGTGAAGGCAGGCAGCAGGCCAGAGCAAGGTCAGTCAGTGTAGTCAAGTGGAAGACAGGCATCAGGCCAGAACAAGGTCAGTCACTGTAGTCAAGTGGAAGGCATGCAGCAGGCCTGAGCAAGGTCAGTCAGTGTAGTCAAGTGGACGGCAGGCAGCAGGCCAGAGGAAGGTCAGTCAGTGTAGTCAAGCGGAAGGCAGGCAGCAGGCCAGAGCAAGGTCAGTCAGTGTAGTCAAGTGGAAGGCAGGCAGCAGGCCAGAGCAAGGTCAGTGTAGTCAAGTGGAAGGCAGGCAGCAGGCCAGAGCAAAGTCAGTGTAGTCAAGTGGAAGGCACGCAGCAGGACAGAGCAAGGTCAGTCAATGTAGCCAAGTTAAGGCAGGCAGCAGGCAAGAGCAAGGTCAGTCAATGTAGTCAAGTGGAAGGCAGGCAGCAGGCCAGAGCAAGGTCAGCCAGTGTAGTCAAGTGGAAGGCAGGCAGCAGGCCATATCGAGGTCAGTCAGTGTAGTCAAGTGGAAGAGACAGGCAGCAGGCCAGAGCAAGATCAGTGTAGTCAAGTGGAAGGTAGGCAGCAGGCTAGAGCAAGGTCAGCCAGTGCACTCAAGTGGAAGGCAGGCAGCAGGCCAAAGCAAGGTCAGTCAGTGTAGTCAAGCGGAAGGCAGGCAGCAGGCCAGAGGAAAGTCAGTCAGTGTAGTCAAGTGGTAGGTGGGCAGCAGGGGAGAACAAGGTCAGTCAGTGTAGTCAAGTGGAAGGCAGGCAGCAGGCCAGAGCAAGGTCAGTGTAGTCAAGTGGAAGGTAGGCAGAAGGCTAGAACAAGGTCAGTCAGTGTAGTCAAGTGGAAGGCAGGCAGCAGGCCAGAGCAAGGTTAGTCAGTGTAGTCCAGTGGAAGGTAGGCAGCAGGCCAGAACAAGGTCAGTCAATGTAGTCAGGTGAAAGGCAGGCAGCAGGCCAGAGCAAGGTCAGTCAGCGTAGACAAGTGGAAGGCAGGCAGCAGACCAGATCAAGGTCAGTGTAGTCAAGTGGAAGGCAGGCAGCAAGCCAGAGCAAGGTCAGTCAGTGTAGTCAAGTGGAAGGTAGGCAGCAGGCTAGAACAAGGTCAGTGTAGTCAAGTGGAAGGCAGGCAGCAGGCCAGAGCAAGGTCAGTCAATGTAGTCAAGTGAAAGGCAGGCAGCAGACCAGAGCAAGGTCAGTCAGTGTAATCCAGTCTAAGGCAGGTAGCAGGCCAGAGCAAGGTCAGTCAATGTAGTCAAGTGAAAGGCAGGCAGCAGGCCATAGCAAGGTCAGTCAGTGTAGTCAAGTGAAAGGCAGGTAGCAGGCCAGATCAAGGTCAGTCAGTGTAGTCCAGTGAAAGGCAGGCAGCAGGCCAGAGCAAGGTCAGTCAGTGTAGTCAAGTGGAAGGCAGGCAGCAGGCCAGAGCAAGGTCAGTGTAATCCAGTGAAAGGCATGCAGCAGGCCAGAGCAAGGTCAGTGTAATCCAGTGAAAGGCAGGCAGCAGGCCAGAGCAAGGTCAGTGTAATCCAGTGAAAGGCAGGCAGCAGGCCAGAGCAAGGTCAGTGTAATCCAGTGAAAGGCAGGCAGCAGGCCAGAGCAAGGACAGTGTAATCCAGTGAAAGGCAGGCAGCAGGCCAGAGCAAGGACAGTGTAATCCAGTGAAAGGCAGGCAGCTGGCCAGAACAACGTCATGCAAGGTATTTGTTATAATCATTATTTACATA